>NC_090265.1:462536891-462840016 GCF_040414725.1 Anabrus simplex | reverse complement strand
TTGACCAACGGAGGCCAAGTAGGATAGATAAAAGTGAGGAACTTGACACAAGTAAGTGGAAGCAATGCCAGGACTCTGCTAAAGGCTCCACAGTCGCCAACGAGTCCTCCAGAGTTTAGAGCCCCCACCCACAGTGGGATAAAAATGAAAGACTCCCTATGCTTCGATACCTAATACCGTCGGGGTCGGAAGAGAACAAGAGTTGACCAAAGCAGGTCGGATCTTTCTGGCTTTTAATGTAAGTTAGTTTAAACATTTTGGGGGGTTTGTCTGACCGAGGCGGTAAAGGCGTGCTCGATTCACCCGGAAGGACATGGTCCGATTCCCCGTCAGGAAGTCGAACATTTTAAGAAAAGAGATTTTCACCTCCGAATGTGCACATGGCCCTGAGGTTCACACATGTTACACCAAAGAATGAGTACCATCTTCATTCATAGGGGCAAAAAGCGTAACTACTCTCCCCCACCACGTGATATTATTATTATTTCGTATGGCAAAACAAGGATACATTATAAGTACATATAAATACATATTTCTTAAATAAGTATGTGATTTACAAGTCAGCATTCAAAACTTAATGTCCAGACTTTTCAGCCAGTCCACTGCTTCTGTAGAGGCACTATGAAATTATTTAATGGATCCATTGGATCTTCTTTTTGGGCAGTCCATAACAACGTGCTGGATGGTCTGAGGCACATTATCACAGTCGCAGAATGGGTCTTCACATTTTCCCCACTTGTGAAGCCAGAATTTACACCTTCCATGGTTTGTTCTGATTCTGTTTAGAGATGTCCATTCCCTTCTCGGTAAGTTGAAACCAGGAGGAGCTCTACAAGGATGGTGGATTAAACCCAGGTGGTCAGGATTAGAAGAGGTCCATTCTTCGTGCCAGATCTCATCAGCATCAAAATGTGTTTCCAGGACCTTCTCGCCTAACTTCCATGATGGGTTTCTGGACTTTAATCTCTTCGGTTTCTGAGGGTTGCAGTCCTGATGTAAGGGCAGTTGAGGGTTACTGCGACATTTCTGCCATTCTCTTACCAGAGCCAGTTCTCTTCGTATGTGAGGGGGATGGATGTTGGATAAAGCGGGTAACCATTTTAGGGGTGTCGATTTGATGGTGCCTGCTATTGTCCTCATGGTATCATTCAGTTGTGTATCAACTTTTGAAGTATATACACTGTTAAGCCACACAGGGCAGCAGTATTCTGCAACTGGATAGATCAAGGCAAGAGCTGATGTTCGTAGTACTGTCGCGTTTGCTCCCCATCCTGTTCCACTGAGCTTGTGTAATATGTTGTTCCTTGTTTTTATCTTGGCTGCAGTGTTAGAGAGATGTTGCTTATATGAAAGTGTCCGATCCATTGTGACGCCCAGATACTTTGAATATGGGTTATACTTAAGTTTCTGGCATTTGAATTCGACTTGAGGTACATAGTTGGCTTTTTGGTTGTCTAGGTGGAAGCAGCTTACTTCAGTTTTGTTCAAGTTAGGTTTGAGTCGCCAAGTACTGAAATATTTGTTCAGGTTATGGAGAAGATCCTTTGTGAGTGTAATTTCTGCTGTTTTGAAGTCACTCGATTGGGCAGCCAGAGCTATGTCATCTGCATATATGAATATCCTGGAAGTAGTTGCTGGAAGATCTACAGTATAGATGCTGAATAGTAGAGGAGCAAGAACTGATCCCTGGGGTAAACCATCGTTTAGTATATAGGGCTTACTCTTATTGCCGTTTAAATGTATTTCGAACGCTCTATTGCATAGCATGTTGTTCAGCAGTGTTGCAAGGTTCTTACAGGGAATGATCTTCAAGAATTTCAAAATCATCCCTTGTCGCCATACGGTGTCATAAGCTGATGTCAAGTACACAAAAACAGCGATTGTCTTCTTCTTGTCTTGAAATCCGTTCTCAATGTGGCTGGTGAGTGCCAAGACCTGGTCACGGCAGCTTCGGTTAGGTCGGAATCCTGCGTGTTCAGTTGGTATGCGTTGGAAGGCTGTAGTTGAGATTCTGTTGTAAATCATTCTCTCCATTAACTTGTAGCAAATACTTAAGAGTACTATTGGTCTATAATCTTCAGGACTTTCTCCACTTTTTCCGGGCTTTAGAAAGGCAACTATTTTGGTTCTTTTAAGCAAAGATGGAAGCCTACCATTTCTTAAGATGTCATTAAAGAACATAAGTAACCAGTGTAGAGTTCTAGGTCCACAACGTTTCAGGAATTCTGGATATATCCCATCCACTCCTGCTGCTTTGCCTGGTTTTATTTATTTTAGAGCTATTGAGATTTCTGCATCTGTGAATTTCTCTGAGAACTGGGGGGTTGTTTCAGTAGAGGATAGCCTAGGTTTTCGCTCTTTCTCGAGTTTTTTTATTCATCTTTATTGACATTTTCTGGTATTTTGGACAGTTTGATGATTCTTTTAGCTACATCTACTGGAGATACCTCTGAGCTCTTATTAATATATTTGGGAGTACAACTACCAAGTTTTCTAAGAAGAGTCCATGCTTTTCTGCTTGAGTGTTGGAAATTCATGCTTGCTTCATTGAGTTCCATTTATCTTTTCTGGCAGAATCTAGGCTTTGCAATAGTTCATCAGCGACTTCTATTCTGTTGCTGATTTGGTATTCTTTGTACAGCTCATCACATCTTCTATTCCACCCGGGGATATATTCTTTTCTAAATCCTCTGGGAATATGTTTCTTTGCTATGGAGCATGTTAAACTAACAAATCGCTTATAGTTGTCCAGTTTGGGTGGAATCCACTGGATATTGTGATCCAACTCCTTAGTAAACGCTTCCCAGTTTGCTCTTTCAAAATTCCAGCGAGGTACAGGTGTTGATCTTATTACTGGGACTTCAATGCCAATTTTTAGAAGAATTGGTCTATGCTGACTTCGGGGAAAATTGTTCAGTACTTTCCTGCTGCATTGTAAAGGTCTTCCGTGCTCGTCCCTTGAAACAAAACAGAGGTCTGGGTTGGTGTCCTTCTTCCATCTTCCTGAGTGAAATGAGCCTCTCTCTTTTGCATCGTACACAAGGAAAACATCTTCTGTTTCAGACCATTCTAACACACCAAGACCATCTGAATTAGTATCTCCATACCCCCAGGAAGTACTCCTACTGTTGAAATCTCCCATAATGACTGCCGGATGATTTACATTCTTGATGGCCTCATTACACCAAGGTTGAGATGGTGGTTTGTAAATGTTTACTATTTCCAAGTCTGCAACTTTAATCCTGGTGGTGAAAATGTTATCAGAGCTGATGTCAAGAATTTTTACTTGCTCAATATTATTTCGAATGTGCGTAGAGATGCCATAGGTTTTATGGAAGGTAGCTGCAACAAGATTGAATCACGTGCTGATGTTACGGATAGGGGAAGCCTTTACCTTCGACCCCCCGCAGAGCCTTCATGGCCTGCACGGAGATGACTTTGTTTTGACTTTTGCTAACATTTTTCTGTAATTTTTTTCAAGTTATAATTTTCTGTAACTTATGTTTACAAGAAAAATATATTAAGTCCAAACATACGAAAAATGAAAGTCCAACAAACTAAGTCATACACTGATCACCCAGAACATTATGACCACCTACCCAATAGCCGGTATGTCCACCTTTGGCACGGACAACAGCGGTGACGCGTCTTGGCATGGAAGCAATGAGGCCTTGTTAGGTCGCTGAGTTGACACTACAAGTCACCTAATTCCCGTAAATTCCGGGTAGGGGGCGATAAGCTCTGACGCCACGTTCAATCACATCCCAGATGTGTTCGATCGGGTTCTCCGTCCCGCAGTACAGGTGTCAAGGAGCTGTTCCCCTGGAAGAGGATGGATTCGCACCCTCCCATTGGCATGACGAAGAAGGTATCGGGATTCATCAGACCATGCAACGCTCTGCCACTGCACCAACGTCCAGTGACGATGGTCACGTGCCCACTTTAGTCGTAGTTGCCGATGTCGTGGTGTTAATATTGGCACATGCATGGGTCGTCAGCTGCGGAGGTTCATCCTTAGGAGTGTTTGGTGCACTGTGTTCAGGCACAATTGTACTCTGCCCAGCATCAAAGTCTGCTATTAGGTCCGCCATAGTTCGCCGCCTGTCCTGTTTTACTAGTCTGCCCAGCCTATGACGTCCAACATCTGTAATGAGGGATGACCGCCCAACCCCTCGACGTTTGGACGTGGTTTCACCACTTGTTGAAGACACTCACCACAGCACTCCTCGAACACCCGACAAGTCATGCAGTTTCCGAAAAGCTCGTGCCAAACCTCCGGACCATCATCTCCTCAACCTTATAATCTACTTTCGGCATCTATGAACTCCAAAAATCCTATTTGGCAAGGTCTAAATCCTTATCGCGTTGGACTGGTAATTCTCGGCTAAATTCTAATGAACTGGTTTTTTTTTAAAAAAAAACCTTCGTGGTAGTTGTTATCAAGGTGCACATGGTTTGATCACGTGCTGTAATCGTTTTTAAAAACCTTGTGATATTGTTCTGGGGTGAAAGTAAATTATGATCTAAATTGTTTAAACAAAAATGGAATATGATAGAGTACTATTTTCTTATACTGGTTTTCAGTTCACCCCAACTAGGTTGAGTTTCGAACCACTTAGTTCTAACCAAGGAAACTGTAGTTTTATTTAATTTTCACGGTCTTGTTTTAATTCTTTTCTTTTCTTTCTTGGTCCCTTCGACCAAAATATGCTTTCCTCTTTCCTTTTTTTCGGCTTCTGTTTCCGTGGTTTCCTTTGGTTTTGCGTTTTTCTTGGCGTTCGTGAGTTACTATGACAACGGTTGATGATGGTTATTGTTGATTAGAAATAATCTGATGGTGGATGATGTGTTTTTTTCTGATTTCCCCTGGGCTTACTATCTTGTGTAACGTTTCTTTTTAATTGTATGATTTCTCCTTGCCATTATTTAATTCTTGCTCGCGTTTGAGATTTTCAAAATTTTTCCTGCTTTATTTACCTCTTGTGAAACTTTTTTCGTGATTATTCTACCTGGACTCCTGGTTATCCCTGCCCTTGGATAGAACTCGGTGGTTTAAGTCGTTTTTCCTTTAAAAAAAGGGAATTCTTATAAACAAAATTATTTTAATTATCCTATTTACTCTTGTATCATGGGGCCCCCATGCCATTAATTTATGATTATTTCAGTTCCTTGTGCGGTGGTTGACCACATTTAATCACTTTAATTTTCTTTAGGTGTGTTAAACTAATTTAATTTTAACTGTTTAATTTTCTATTTTCCTACGTGGACGTTTTCTGTTACCATTTTCAATCATTTTGTTTATTTAATAAATTCTATTTATAACTTTTCACGAAAGGATTGGCGTTCTTCTTTTAGAAGGTTAGTTATTCGATACCAGGTTCCTGCCTTTCTTTCCACGGGTTTTTAGTGACACTCTTCCATCTATTAAGGTAAGTCTCCTTCTGCTGGTTTTGGTGATGTTTGAGAGTGTCTGTTTACGCTTCCTGTTTATTATTTTCTTGACGAACTAGCTCTTTGTTCCTGCTAGTTTGTTTTGACTTTATGTTACTGCCGTTATCGTAGTTGTTTTGGGTTGATCTACGTAACGGGAGACTCGTCAGGTGATGCTGCTATGGCCTGGACGGGTTTATATCAATAGTTGTCATAATGTTCTTGTTGATCAGTGTATACCATACAGTTCCTTAGCAATTAAAGCTTCAGAAATATCTAAGTCCATTATACACAAAATTCTGTCTGTGAAATAGCATTAAGCGCATTTAATACCTTTTGCCTGTACAATTTAAAATTGTTTTTAAGTATATTATGTGCCAGAAGAATGAATTAAGTCCATAACTGAATATGTAGTATCAAGAATGTGTTATCCATATGACAATGATTTGGGTTCTCGGTTAACACTGTATGAGATGGTATTCTTGTAAATAGACCCTGGTTTTATTTCGACAACATTTGATTTTCAGTTTGTTTAGCAGATAACTTCTTCCGATGTGATCGAACTACACTACAGCATGAAAATATGTGTGTACATTTTGACAGTGTAGGAGTTTGCTGCACCAAATTCAGCATATTGCTTTGCGTGGAATGAAATTAATGGCAAACGCAGGAGTTTATAAATTGAAACTTGTTTGCTCTGTTATTTGTCTTCTTTCTCTGATACGTTTTCCTTGTTTTCAGATACCTGTGGTGGTCAAAACAGAAACCAAAACATTGTAGCTCTTCTTTCGCACGTAGAACAAAGTACGCACCTTCAAGTGGTGGAACAAAAATTCTTGGAAAGTGGCTCTTACATGGAGATAGACTCAATACACAGTACCATAGAAATTGTTCAGGAATTTGTGCCTGTGTACAGCATGCAAGACTGGCTGACAATATTTCGAATATTTCGAATTGTCGAACAAAGAGGCTTCGAAATGAGAAAAGCGATCGTTACAAATTAAAGGAATTGAAAAATTCTCATTTCTTTGACCTTCGCCAAATGACAAATCAGCTAATGAAGAATATGCCCAAAGATGGCAACAGTGATGTTGTCAACTGGCTGAACGTGAAATCATTCAAGGATACAAAGGACGAACCATGGGTTCTGCAGTACAAGTACGGGCACTCTCATCAGTAACGCTCAATCAGTGTTCTTGGAAAAGGAAGACCATCCGCTTGCCTAAAATAATTGCCAAAAGCATATAGACATCCACTGTCTAATAGCACAGCAATGAAGAATGATCTCCTTAAACTTTGTCGTACAGACGGCATTCCTGAAGAGCTACATGACTGGTACACACTCGAGAAATATTCATTTCAGGCAAGAAAACAGTACAGCCCTCAGAACCACCCAGTACCTGCTTACACTCTCTCTCTCTCGTTGGTCCCATCCATCTGCACACATCTGAAGAGTGAGGGGAGGTGGAGACTGGAGAGTGCAAGTACGGGATATCTAGCATGAACGAAACACACGCGGAGGGGAAGGTACTTGCTTCCCCGCCTGCCCAAGCAACAGACGTACTGTGCATGTCAACTCATTAACGGTCAAATTTGCTTTTTAATTCATGTGTGCGAAGGCTGGCTGAAATGTTAGCGGTCTCGACCATCAAATAGAATCGCGCTCAACCATTGTCAGAAAGAATGGCCCTTATTTTTGTCAATATAGGCCCTATTAAATTAAACTACTTCAATACTCTTGCAGTGTCAAAAGAAAAGCTAATATACTTTGCACTAAAATATGCAAGAAATTAGGATGAAAGAAGGTAAGGGCTTCATTCAAAGACCTGGGGCCCACAGTTTTACTGAAATATTATACCATTCTTTTTTCTTAACATAATTATGTAAATGGGAGAGAAATTAAATGGGCCAATAGCATATAAAAATAAAAGGGAGACAATGCTTCCATTTACAAGGACTTGGAAATTAATATTCTTAGTAATCCAAAAATATGAATAATGACACGTGAGTTGTATTAAATAAAAACAAGATATTCTCATAATATCCTAGTAAAATGTCTTGAAAGAAACAAAGGGGGCCATTTTGTAAGGAAATGAATAAATAAAATGAACGCTTCCTGCACACGAAAATAATTGTATTTGTATAAAATTAAACAGTGCACTAGTTTTCCAAAAAAAATAATTTTCTAGCCATTCAAATGATTGGAGGAAACTATTCAGGGAAAAACGGGGAAACTGAATGTTTCATTACTTTGTTAATTGGAAGGGATTTTCATTTCTGGCTTATAAAGGAGATGTCTTGCCCTCTAGTTGCCTTCTCAAGTTGCTCCCATTTTCTGCGAGTTTTAAAGCCCTCCGCGCCTTCTTCGTGGAATCTTCATATCTAAAACCAAACTATGTGTTCTTGTAAGACGGTAGAGTAAAGGCAACGAAAACATTTAACATTCGCCAACTTCTGAAGCATTTCAACGTCTGTATACAACTCCATTGTTTTAGCAGTTTGGAAACACTGAATTACATGATATATCCGTATGCATGCGAGTCTAATCATCATCATGTGCTATACGATATTGCCGAAAATACATTACAGCTCCATAAGATGTTCACAGGGGAAAACGTGCTAAGTAGGTCAGTCTTTTCCTTTATTTTATTTTCACGAGCTGCCATGTGGTATAAAAAATATTCCTTCTTATTATGACCATTTTTCTACCTTTATAAAGCCGTTGAATTTTAAATGACTGTTGAGTTTATTTCCCATGACATTAAATATATTATGATCACCAGAGACGCAAGGGTGTCTGAAAAGCCGTTCGTATGAAGTTATTGTCAGCGCTGATCGAACACTTAAATGCCATACGTATTAGGGCGGGGTTACACCGTGCACATTTCTTAACAAGTAAAGTACAGTTAACTGTTTTCCTTGATTAGGAGAAGCCAGTATAGCCAGATTGTTTAACCATAGAACATCTTAATCAGTACCTGAGAAATTGGTGTTGGGAGTGACCTCTAAGTACGTAACGTCGCAGGCCACACCTCCTGGAAGACGAACACATGTGACGCTGCCTCGCTTATTTCCCCTTCATCCTCAGGGTTGGCCAAAATCTACGCCCAAACGTTACCTGTTTTCCTTTCCAACCGCAATTCTTGTGATCTCGAGTGTACAATTGTCTGCCAACATCCGACTTTACAGCTGACAAAATGCCATAACCTGCTCTGGAGGATAGTACAAGTGATGATTTTGAAGGTAACAGTTAAAATAAAAGATATCAGTGTTCAAATAGTGTTTCATATAGTAAAAATATAAATAAGATGACACACTTTAAATGTTAGTTGCAACAACATTTTTTAAAATGGTCATTTTGTTCAGTTAGGCTCTGCTAGTATTTAAAAAAATGATAAAATCTGAATTATATTAATATGTAACCTAGTGCTTGTATTTGTTAAATAAAAATAAGCAGAAGTGTTCCAAATGAAACTCTGATTTTTCAATTTCAAACTTAAAACATCGATCTCAGTTCCATGATTTGAACTTAATACCTTCTCCTCGCAAGTCCACGAAATATTCAATTTCAACAATAAGCAATGGGATATTTTTGACCAACAATTTTTAACAGAAAGTTAAGAGGCTAATAAACCTTTTCGATAACCAGTTACCAAGTTAGCAACATTACTTCAGCCATTCATTTTTGCTATTTCCTATCTAACGTTTTTCATTTTTGTACCCAACTTTTGAACCATTACAGATATTCTTACCTAGAATATTAGAATGAAACATAAGGAGAAAAGGAAAAGCAAAACCATGAACGCTGCGGAACTTGAACCAGCGACCTCTCTGATCTGCAGACCCCTATCTCATACCCACCGATTAGGATCTACAAATCTCACAGCGAGTTTCCCACTCCATAGTCTCATTTAAAACGTTGATCACCCTCCAGTCAGGATCCCTCCTACACATTTTCCCAATGATAATCCCCATTCCCTTAAACTTCTTCCGCGCTGCCATATTCGAATAGCCATCTTCATGTAGGAAAAATAACCCATGGTCCGTCTTCCTGAAGGTTCCATCATGAGTGTTATGAAAGGTGTTACTAATAAAAGGTGATGCAATAGCACATTCGACTCAGTGAGGAAAGCAATGGTAAACTACCTCACTCCTCACCTAGCCTAGTTCACCTCATTCTGGCACTGCCAACGATTTTTGTGGTTTCTCTATAAAGTTATAACTTTTGGTGGTGCTATTTGAAGATCCAACCAGCCTCCAGACTGATAACTTAACAGTAGCATATACCTGGGTTGAATGTACCATGGATGAAAGTTGGGATGTGTGAAAACAAGTCTTAGGTGACCAATGAAATACCACATGACTTGGTGCGAGACACTCGCGTAATTTGACCAATCTCATAATAACGCAGACTCCGCCAAGCTCATCCATCTATAGGCCTAGGGGCGGAAGAGGATGTTCATGGTCAATCTTTACCCAGTGAAAGCTCGAGTAAAATCCCTCTCATTCAGGAGCAGTGTTGCCAACATATATTTTCAAGATCCGCTAAATACCACTTAAAATTTGCTAAAATTACGCCAAGAAATCCGATATCAAATAATAATAATAATAATAATAATAATAATAATAATAATAATAATAATAATAAAGTAAATGTCTGCACTCACCTGATCTGTGAGTCTCACTGGGATTAACCCCCTGCCTGCGAGCCGGAGAGCTAAAACTTGTACTTAGACGTTTTAGTGCTTGGTGCAAACTAGGTGAATCCCTACCTCAAGGGCCACACACAAAACAAGCCATTTTATTAAACAGTCTTCCTTCATAGCATAAATACAAATGCTACTCTCTCACAGTTTCATTATCTGTCGCCATTCGTCAACTAGGAGATTAGTACCCTTTCTCCCACGCATTAGAAATTTATGATACCATGATCTCATAACATCAAATCCAAGTAATATGTTTTCCTCATGTGACTGCTAGCTCCTGACAAGAAAAATGCGGAATAGCTCGGAGACAGACTGGAGTACAAATTAACAAAGAACGTAAAATGGATAAAACACTAAATTTCGCTATAATAAATCTAGAATTCCGCCAAACATTCCGCTGTTCGCTAAATGATATATTTCTCCGCCGACAGTCTTCTAATTCCGCCAAATTTAGCGGAAAATCCGCTAAGTTGGCAACACTGTTTTGGAGAGGTAATTATGCAGCAATATACTGGGAATGCTTCGCAGAAATATTCTTGACACAAGATGTCTTAAGCAGGGATTATACAACGAATATGAGAGAATCTCAGCTAATGATTTTAGAGCTTAATTTCCAATCTCAGGTTCTCTGAATATGTTGTTTCTAGTACTCAGAAGCGAATTTGCGTTTAGTCAACAGCATCCTAAGGACAGCCTAGATTTAATGTCCACAGATTTCCGTCACCCCGACCTCTCCTTGGGAATTCTAATAATCAATTACCGCCACCGTCACCGATATAAAAGATCCTCAATAATTCTTAAATTACCCTCTGTCTAGCGATCACAAATCATTTTTACTTTTTTGTACAACGTATGTACACGACTTGAAATCGCGAACTAGCCAGAAAGTAGATATCTGAAGAGGGGAGCCCGCCAAATATAAAAATCCGACTTCGCACAAACTTTGCTCAGCGAAAGGGGGGCCGAAATAAGCGAACATATGTTTCGGCTTACCCGTAGACACTCGACCGTTTTCTGAGAAAATGACGGTCGAAGTTTACCACGTGCTTTAAGTGCCTTTTAGAGCGTAGCGTGTTCGGCTTACGTGGTGGGGCAGCGGCCATCGCCGCACGTGTTCAAATCCCGACGATTGAATCCAGTAATCGGGAGATAGTGGGTTCCAACCCCACTGTCGGCAGCACTGAAGATGGTTTTCCGTGGTTTCTCATTTTTATACCTGGCAAATGCCGGGGCTGTACCTTAATTAAGGCCACGGCCGCTTCCTTCTCATTCCTAGGCCCTCCTATTCCATCGTCGCTGTAAGACCTATCTGTGTCGGTGCGACGTAAAGCAAATAGCAATCCCGACGATTTTTTTGATTTGTTTCATTTATATATTAATGTCCATGGACGATTGCTACACGAATGTTTCTTATCAAGTTAGTGGATAAAATGGCATTATGTTGATTGTAAAATTACAACTAGGTTTCACAATTTTTTTAATGTATTTTCTTTCTTTCTTAATCCGTTTGCCCTCCAAGATTGGTTTTTCCCTCGGACTCAGCGAGCGATCCCATCTCTACCACCTCAAGGGCGTATAAAAATATCCATAAATTGGAGATTATAATGAACTGTAAATCTTAATTAGGATTTGGAATAATTAGTTAATGTAAAACACACACAGTAAGAAGCGGCAGAACTTGTCCCAACTCCAATCCACACGTATGTACTACGCTACCAATCAGAGAGCGCTCACTCATACGAAATTACTCACTCCAGGAAACACAATCTTGAAGCTTTCTTCAAATTTGTTTCTAGTTCTAAAGGCTGAAAGGTTAAACTTGTGAATTCGTCTGTTGACAGTACAATGAAATGTTCTCAGGGTAGCTGTACTTTGTGACTGAATAAATAAATAAAAGTGAAAAATGTCCGCTTTCGATATACTTGGGAAGGATATTGTGTTTTATGAAAAATATGGGAACAAAATATTTAAGAACCGTTAAGAACCAACCGCATCACATAAAATAATTTTTCACACGGTAGGATACCCTCAATAATTCACGTATGATAGAACCTGCAATAAAATCCGTGAAATTGATGCAGAGATGATGAATATTTTCTGAAATATACGTACGCTAGGTACTTTATGAAAAACCCTTAAATTTCACTTGCCGGTTCATAGACGTCACGCTAAACTTAACTCAGACCAATGCCTGAACTGGCTGTTGATACATTTAGTATCCTTTGTTAATAACAGAAATCATTACGTCAATCGCGAGATTTAGCAGATATAGCTTTCTCAACGGATCTCTTTCTTATTCCTTGACCTGTGCGAGTTGTCAACAGGGCGACCATACGTCCAGTTTTCGCCGAGAAAGTCACGTCATTTTACGTTGCCTTGCTTTTTCATTTTGACCAGTTTTCCGTAAGTTACGTTTTGCAAATTTAAATATATCATTTTACAACATTTTGATAGCAAATGCTATGTAAAGTTTAATGACTTAGCACTGTATATACGTAAACTCAATGGGAAGAGCGAAGAAATCACTACTTATTATCTGTATTTCACTGACTGTTTTCTAGATATCTTGATTACGTTTTAAGTTAAGACTTACAAAGTTGGAACATACTATTGCTTCATCATACCAGTGTTTAATGTAATAGCGTTTCTGGCTATTAAGAACATACTATTGATTTTTAAATATATTTATAGTGTTGAAGGTAGGTGTACCCTCTTAAGTGATTAATTTACTGTTGTTGATTAAAATTACAAGTTGTATGAAGGCTGCAGAAAGGCAACTGAAATGCTGACATATTATCTTTTAATTTATAACTGAATGTAACCTTTAGCACTTTGTAGTTGGAATTTCAATACTAAAAAATCAAAATATATTACTTACAATGTTTTCATATAACCACGTTTTGGATCTTCAAAAATATTGTCACCACGGTCATCGAGTGCAAGCTGAGATCAGCCGTCTTCGAACTTCGTCCCGCTAAATGTCCAAGTACCTGGTGGTCATTTGTAGATATTTTTTGTTTTCAAGTGAATTCCTTGAACTGTTTACCTGAAGCACTCCTTGAACATAATAACGACAAATTAGGTGTATGTTTTTTGGTTTTTGGTTTTGGTTTATGACGCCCTCACACAGACAGATCTTATGGTGACGATGGGATAGGAAAGGGCTATGAGTGGGAAGGAAGCGATCTTGGCTTTAATTAAGGTACAACCCCAACATTGCCTGGTGTGAAAATGTGAAACCACGGAAAAATTTCAGAACTTACGAGCAGTTGCGTTAGAACCCACTATCTCCCGAATGCAAACTACCGAGCTCGATAGCTGCAGTCGCTTAAGTGCGGTCAGTATCCAGTATTCGGGAGATAGTAGGCTCGAACCCCACTGTCGGCAGCCCTGAAAATGGTTTTCCGTGGTTCCCATTTTCACACCAGGCAAATGCTGGGGCTGTACCTTAATTAAGGCTTCGGCCGCTTCCTTCCCACTCCTAGCCCTTCCCTGCCCCATCGTCGCCATAAGACCTATCTGTGTCGGAGCGACGTAAAGCAACTAGCTAGAATGCAAGCTGACAGCTACATGGCGCAAACCACGCAGCTACTTGCTCGGCCAACCACAGGCTTCATTCAATCTCGTCAATTATTAAAATATGTACAAAGAATGATGAATTAAATCGATATAGTATAATTCAACAAAATAAAATGTCCTTAAGATAATGCGCATTTAATTACGACCGCCTCGTATACCAAGATATGTGGAGTAAGTGAGTTTTAAAAGTTGCATAGAGAGATAACGAGACCTGATACCGACAGCAATCAATTTTTTTCTTCAGAAGCGGGCCGGTAATAGGTCTAAGCTAGAGTGGCTCCAGCGACTCAAGAAATACCTGGGATAAACTTAAGAAAGTGTTATATAATTAATGATACCAAGTCAAAGTTTAATCTTTAGATTGTACTTATATGGAATGTGGTAGCACGGTAGCACTAGTTGTTCTTTATTTCATGGGCGTGATAATTTCGAGAAATAATATCCACAAAATGTTTATTTTGGATGAAGTTCATCTACCTTTCTAAATGGTGTTAGTAGAGAACAAATAATTACAAAGGGAAGTCAGAAGGTAAAATTCCCTATCACTTGCAAACAAAGACAGCAGTTTCATTGTATGCACCTGCTAGTACAGTAGGTCACAGTTTAGTAGTGTATGCCCTTTAGTAACACCAATCGGTGCAACTAACAGCGACAGCGAGAAAGATAATGAATGTACTTTGGAGTGATCATTGCACCAACTAGTATTACTTTATGTTAATTTGCAGTGAATAAATAAAAAGGAAATGCGCATATTTGTTTCAGAAAAGTGAAATAGTGGGAAGTCATATATTTCTGTGGTCAGCCTTACGCACATCTCTCCTTCCGTACCATTTCGCTCATAGCATTAACGAAGATGTCGTCAGTCAACAACTCCACCTTTCGTTTTTCTCACTTATTCGACCATCTGCAAATTCACGACACTTGCTGGACGTACTTCACACCTGCTCCGTACATAACAGACAGGTGCCGACAAATTCGAAGGGTTATACTCCAAAGAATCAAATGCAGATTGTATCTCCAATAACTGAAGTCAAGTGTAACTTGAGATAGGCAGAAAAAAAATTTTTTGTGCAGTTGCCTGCGGCATGAACGCTATCACTGTGAATGGAAGAGTATGCATAGGTACTTTAAGGCAGGAATAGGTTCCAAGAAGGACATTCCAGGAGTCATTAATGAACAAGGGAAGTATGTATGCAAGGATCTTCAAAAGGCACAAGTATTCAGTCAGCAGTATGTAAAGATTGTTGGTTACAAGGATAATGTCCAGATAGAGGAGATGACTAATACTAAAGAAGTATTAAAATTTACATATGATAACAATGACATTTACAGTAAGATACAAACGTTGAAAACTAGAAGAGCAGCTGGAATTGGTAAGGTTTCGGGGGATATACTAAAGACAATAATGGGTTGGGATATGGTACCATATCTGAAGTACTTATTTGATTATTGTTTGCATGAAGTAGCTATACCTAGAAAGTTGCTATAGTAGCCCCTGTATATAAAGGAAAGGGTGATAGACATAAAGCTGAAAATTACAGGCCAGTAAGTTTGACATGCATTGCACGTAAGTTTTGGGAAAGCATTCTTTCTGATAATATTAGACATGTTTGCGAAATTAATAACTGGTTTGATAGAAGACAGTTTGGGTTTAGGAAGGGTTATTCCACTGCTCAACTTGTAGGATTCCAGCAAGATATTGCAGATATCCTGGATTCAGGAGGTCAATTGGACAGTATCGCGATTGACCTATCTAAGGCATTTGATAGGGTAGAACATGGGAGACTACTGGCAAACAAATTGTGTAATTGGACTTGAAATAAGAGTAACTGAATGCGCGGGTATGTTTCTAGAAAATAGAACTCAGAGAATTAGAGTAGGCGAAGTTTTATCTGTCCCTGTAATAATTAAGAGGGAAATTCCTCAAGGCAGTGTTATTGGACCTTTACGTATTCTTATATATATCAATGATATGTGTAAAGAAGTGGAATCAGAGATACGGCTTTTTGCAGATGATGTTATTCTGTACAGAGTAATGAAAAAGTTAAAAGATTGTGAATAACTGCAAAATGACCTCGATAATGTTGAACCTGGTGAGTTGGCTATGTGGTTAGAGGCGCGCGGCTGTGAGCTTGCATACGGGAGACAGTGGGTTCGAATCCGACTGTTGGCAGCCCTGAAGATGGTTTTCCGTGGTGTCCCATTTTCACACCATGCATGTGCTGGGGCTGTACCCTAATTAAGGCCACGGCCGCTTCCTTCCAACTCCTAGGCCTTTCCTATCACATCGTCGCCATAAGACCTATCTGTGTCAGTGCGACGTAAAGCCACTAGCAAAAAAAGATGCTGCTGTGAGATGGATAGTAGGCAATGGTATGATGATAAACGGGATTAAAAGTTAGGTTGTGAGTTTCACAAATAGAAAAAGTCCTCTCAGTTTTAATTACTGCGTTGATGGGTGAAAGTTCCTTTTGGGGATCATTGTAAGTACCTAGGTCTTAATATAAGGAAATACCTTCATTGGGGTAATCACATAAATATCACATAAATATGATTGTTAATAAAGGGTACAGATCTATGCACATGGTTCGAGGGTATTTAGGGGTTGTAGTAAGGATGTAAGGGAGAGAGCATATAAATCTCTGGTAAGACCCCAACTAGAGTATGGCTCCAGTGTATGGAACCCTCACCATGATTACTTGATTCAAGAACTAGATAAAATCCAAAGAAAAGCAGCTCGATTTGTTCTGACTGATTTCCGACAAAAGAGTATTGTTACGAAAATGTTGCAAAGTTTGGGCTGGGAAGACTTGAGAGAAAGGAGACGAGCTGCTCGACTATGTGGTATGTTCCGAGTTGTCAGCGGACAGATGGCGTGGATTGACATCAGTAGACGAATAAGTTGAGTGGTGTCTTTGAAAGTAGGAAAGATCACAATATAGAGATAAAGTCGGAACTCAAGAGGACAAATTGGGGCAAATATTCGTCTATAGGAAGGGTAGTTAGGGATTGGAATAACTTACCATGTTCAATAAATTTCCAATTTCCTTGCAATCATTTAAGAAAAGTTTAGGAAAACAACAGATAGTGAATCTTACATCTGGGCGACTGGCCTATATGCAGATCAATAGTGATTGGTAGTTAAAATAAATCGGAACTTGATGTTACATACGTAACATACCACTGTGACATAATTGTTAAATCTCGACTTTGTATTTCATCAATCAATATTGAGATAGGCAGATAAATTATATTGTGCAGTTGCCTGCGGCATGAATGCCATCACTGTGAACTTCAACATTTGACTGCGACTGCCATGTCTGGACAAATTAAAGAGAGTAACACGGAGAAGTATCGATCTAGTACGCGACTCTCCAGGAAGAGAAAAGAACCAGTCATCCACGGGATTAGACTATACAATTTTTAAATAGCATCGGTTCATCTCCTAAACAAGGAGGGGGGGGGGGGGCAATGTACTCGTTGCAATAACACCGGGAAAAGGCTGAAAATCTCCGTGTGTTAAAACTAAGGAATGAAAAGTCTGACTTTTAGTTTGTATACAAAATCTAAACTTTGTCACACGGCGTATAGGTTAAATAAAACATAAAAAAATTGTACGATATACCGGTGTGGAGAATGGGCTGTTGTTCATTCAAAGGGCTCTCAACGTGGAGAAGCTACCATGGGGCCCTTGGCTGAGTCGGGCATTACTTCCACTTAATTGCCAGGCTCCTTGCAGTCATCTTTCTTGTCATATTCATGATCATCTTTCTTATAATATTCATGAACTGTTCAACTGATTACGCTCAAATAAAAACAAATATTTTACATAATATTATGTAACATCTCGGTTTCTTTTTGCAATTTGTTTTACGTCGCACCGACACAGACAGTTCTTATGGCGACAATGGGATAGGGAAGGGCTAGGAGTGGGAAGGAAGCGGCCATGGCCTTAATTAATCAACAGACCCAACATTTGCCAGGTGTGGACATGGGAAACCACGGAAAACCATCTTCAAGGCTGCCGACAGTGGGGTTCGAACCCACTGTCTCCCGAATGAAAGCTGACAGCGACGTAATCCAAATCACATTGCCACTTGCTCAGTGAGAGGTGTATAGACTATTGTCTATTTCTGTGGTGAGTTGTAACGTGATGTGTACGAGCACAAACACCCAGCCTCCGAATTAGAGGAATTAATAGGACGTGGTTAAAATCCCCAGACCCCTCCATATAGGGTTGGCGTCAGAAAGGGCATCCGGCCGTAAAACAGGGCCAAATCCACGTGTACTATACAGTTCGCACCCGCGATCTCATAAGTGTGGGAAAAGCGCTAGAAAAGGAAGAATAAGAATAAGAAGAAAATCCCCGGACCGGTCGGGAATCTAACCCAAAGCCCTCTGAATCGAAGGCCACTACGCTTTACGGAAAAAGAGAGATTAGGAACATAACACGGCGCGGCTTACAGGACGTCACAACGCGTTGCACAAGTAAATATACGACACTAACAATTTTCGAGAGCTAACAATTTGTTTGTTTTCCCTGTTATAAATAAAATAAGAGCCACCCGGTTCACCAGTGAGCCATGCAGATAGACTGCTGTTGCCTGCTGGGATATTCGGCCGCGCGGCAAAGTAAACAACTGGTCATGAGTACGCCGCATTCTGTGGTGACAATGTGGTACTGCCCAACCCGAAAACATAGCCCGAGTGTTTACAAGTAACGCGCCGTATGAGAGAGGGCTTGAACCTTCTAGTACGGCTGTAGAACCCCGCAACTAACAGAACGAGAGGCTAAAGTACACATAGGAAATAATAGCTAATATAATTTCCAACGCTGCTACTAATGCCGAATACCATGAACAGGAGGTAACTAGCCGGAACAAGAGAAACAATAACAGAATAAACCGTATATTCTACTAAGATGGCAAATGTTACGGAGTTATCCGTGGTAGTTAGAGGTGAAAGAAGGTGCTGGGATGAATAAGTCTCAACTTACGAAATTAAAGTTAATTTAAAACTTTAACAAAGGTTATATTTTCTTTTCAAGATCAAGAAATAACAAGTATAACAGGAACACAGTTGTATATCAACAAGTTAAGAATGTACAATTACAGTTTATTAATGGATTTTGGGCTTCGAGCCCCAGATTCACAATCCCTGAGCAATGAGCTCAACTTTACTTATGAACAAGGTTCAACAAAAGGGGCAGAAAACGCCAATCATGCCAAGGAGCACTAGCTCCCAATTACCAGTTAAGCCTGCTCGAGGCACACAAAAACCAAATTTAAGAAAGAGCAGCCCGCTCTCAAAGTTCAAGCCTATTCAAAGGCCATACCAAACTCCACCTTTAAGCTGCCCTCCAGGCACATAAGAACAGGGGTAATAATACCCATTCTACTGAGGCCTATTAAGTAAAGAAACAGGTCAATTACATGGCCCCAAAATACCAACTAGAGTGGAGGCGTAACTTGCACTCCTAATACACCTTTTTTAACAACCTATTTGGCTCTAGGCCGCTTATGCAAGGGCTAATCCCATACTACGGAGGTGACACGATAGGAAAATTTTATTACATTATGAAACGAAGAAAAACTGTTATGAAAACGTAGTCACCTCAAAAACAATATGAGAGGGAGCTCGAGAGGGTTAGGCACTCTCTATCCCGATTTGTAGTTAAAGAGACGGAATTTTATACCAAGTGTCTTTTACATTTTAAAGGAAGGTTACATGATAAAAGTTTCGAACCTGCCCCGAGAGTTAAACTGCTGAGCTAGCAAGCAAAGAAGTTATTAAAAGGCCATTACCTGATGGATGAACTGCCGCCTGAAGAAAGAGGCGCTTCCCGCCCCCTGCTACATAATCACACTAAGAAAGATGTTACTGAAGTGGCCAGGAGACAAGAAAATCAGCAGTTTATATATCCTCGCGAAAAATTCGAGACGTTTCATGAATGAGATCCCCCCCCCCCAACTTTATTGGCTAGGATCAAGCAACATATCCATATCGGAGAAGACACACATTATTGGTTAAAAATTAATTAAAGAAATTCGGGATTGGCTAAATTCAAAACAAGCGGAAAGAGAAGGGTTATACTGCCAACCCAAAAAATGACTGAAAGAAATTTAACAAAGAACAAACTTATGAACACAAAATTTCTCAAAACACAGTTCCTTCACTTCGCACCAGGGTGCACAATTGTAGTTCTTCAGTAGTGCCATCTAGAAGAGAATGTTCACACTTCTCACTACAGAGAAAACAAATATAAATCGAAAAAGACACAGTTCAGAACTCTTCAAAATTTACAATAGCGACATCTTCTGAGAAACTTTAGAATTAACATGGTTGTTAAAGTTCAGGCTTCCTCCAGTAGAGAAGTTTCAACTGGCGCAATGTTTGAATTAGCGGCGTGGAGGTGTACCGCCCGGTACAGCAAATATCAATTTCCTTTGTACTGTACATACTGTACGGTATGAAAGAAAGGATGTGAAATGTGTCTAGTTCCGTGTGATAGTTGTTCTTTTTAGAAGCCCTACAGGTTAAGGTCGTCTTTGCATCATTAGAGAGTTTTCGCACCCAAGCCGTTCGCTAACCGGTTGACGCTATATTGACGTCACTGATGAAAGAGCCAATCGGAGCCATTCATCTTACGTTATTGAAATAAGCGGCCCGGTTATCACCAGTCGATTAACGTAACGTTATCTACCAGACGTTTGAGGCTTTTCAGCCTGCTGGCCAGAAGCTGCGTTGCCTCATACAGACAGACTTGTAAAACTAAGATCAGATACCACGAGCGATCGGAGAAATGTGTCATTTTTGGGACTTCGAGTGCAAATGACACGGCTGGGGACAATTTTGTGAATACATAGAAATAAAAATGGTATTTTTACTCTGCGTGGTTCGCATTACATCGTTTGTTAAATAAAATAGCAGTACCAATGTCTAGGATAATGCACAGATTATTGCCGTCTTGAAATTTTTCCAGCAACAAAACTGGAAACAAACGTAAATGAAATGACTGAAATAATTTCGGGTTTTTCATTTCAACTCCAGGCAAATATGGCGAAGAAATTTACATCCACGATTATTACCTTTCATATGTTAACACTAATTACCTGAGATTTTCTACCCGTCGCAAAACTGTTATCTGATAACCTGTTTCATTGTGTCTGATGGCGACTGTTTTAAGATGCTAAATAATGAAAACATCAGACTTTCGTATCGTTATGAGAAGAAAAGGAATGAGGTTATCGGTAAAAACGATAATTGTCAGTAAAAAGTAATCATATGGCCTCGGCTAATATGTTGCAGAAATCTTTACATGACGCCATTTAAGCTGCCTGAGAGTCAGTTTTAACGATCTGATTTATTCCATCAGATGGCAGAGAAATCGAGACTTTGGCGATCCACAACTGAGTTTTCAATTACTTGTTTTTAGTAAACACCAAATGCGTCACCAGAGATCTTTTATATTCGACATTTCAAGCATGGAGTGTCGAATGGACATTGTTTCATCCTTCAAAAATCCGGCGACCTCTGTCGGGTTTGAACCCGAGACCTTGGGATCCGGAGCCTGACACTCAACCACAGGTCCGCCGTGGGAGCTTAATTCAGGAAAGGGGGTAAAAGGCCATCTATATCTGAAGGGAAACAAGAATTTGGCACGGAAAATTTGACACCAAAGCTGAAAGAGAAAAGTCTTCCAGAGACAAATCGAAGCACAAGTAGGAACCTGTCATCACGCTGATATCTTAAAATAAACACCACCGAGCTCCCGTGGTTTCCCGTTTTCAGACCAGGCAAATGCTGCGGTTGTATCTTAATTAGGGCCACGGCCGATTCCTTCCCAATCCTAGCCCTTGCGTATCCCATCGTCGCCAAAAGACCTATCTGTGTCGGTGAGACGTAAAACAACTTGTAAAAAACATACACCTGCGGGAAGAATAAAAGAATAAAACCTCACAAACTCACAAGCGTAGGAGCTAGAAGATACAAGAGATAAATAATTAAGGGAAGTTGCACAGTAAAAGTTGGAGCGACGAACTCGCGACTTGTGAGACGTGACGTAACCACGAAGACCAGGTGAGTCTCACTCTCATTTCCTGCCAACCATAGTTCCTGTCGAATTCCGATGGTATTACTGTGTACCTGCGAATCCTAGGAACTTATTTCATTTTCTTTCATTCCCTCTAGCCGATATATATTTATAGGATTCTGCTCTTTATTCTTCGAGCACCGTTAAGCAAAGCAAAAATAAAACCATCTCCGTAGGCTCTTGGAGAAGTAGAAGACCGATTTCAATAAAACTTGATAGGTCGATCATTTAAGACATCATAAACATAAAGTTAATAGTCATTCTACTTTTAAAAAATTCGAACGAGGCTGTGTCGGGGTCACGGCCGCAACATTTTTACGTAGAATACGTACTACGCGATAGATATTGGCATGAAAAACTAGTTTGTATGGCTTAGACATTTTATTTCTGACAATTTATTTCTTAATTTTAAACAAATGTAGGCCTATACACTTTAAAGACAAAGGCTATGTATATTGGGTCTGTGATATGAGATGTGCCATACAAAATGATAAGAGCTCGACGTCAATATTAAGGGAGAAAGTTAAATCCGCATTTTTGTATCGTACAGAGTCGTAGGAGCTTCGCTGGGCGCACGAGTCTCTTCTCGTGATTTGTATCCACATCTGTAAGCTCCAGACCATATTTCCATGAATGGGGCAGTAGATATGCTCGGCTGGGTCTCCTGTAGCGCGAAAGTCGGCCGCCTTAATTATGAGACGTTCCGAAGACTTTTGATACTCGACATTGGTGGTTTTGGACTCTTAAATGCGTCTTCTATCATTTTGAAGCCATTTACTGTCCATATGTCGCGACATTTTCCGAAAGAAAGACATTTTTCGCAATTCTTCGAACTACAATTCTCTCAAATGTTCTCTATTCTTATTCGAGGTTTACCTGTACAAGTCACGGAGACGAATGAAGCGCCACCTCACACGACGTGCTATCACGCAGCAGTCCAGTGCTACAGTAACTGTTAGCCGCGCGGCACGGTGATTTTAGTGCCTGAAGATTGTGGCGCCGTTTCATCATGTGATGACATTATATCAAGGTCAGACACTTGTTTCTACGTAGACATTTCGATTTTAAAACTTTGATATTCTTGTAATGCTCGCCGGCCCAAGCACAGTTCCGAAACTAGACTATAGACGTATTCTAAATCAAAACAGTAATTTGTTGCTGCAGTTTTAAAACGACCATGGTGTTTGAAAACATCGATTGTAATGAAACTTGGTAGAATGATCAATTAAAGGGAGTCATGGCTGAAAATTTGAGCAACTATTTATCACTTATCACAACCAAATTTAAAACACAAGCACATATTAATATATATCCCCACAAAAATATTGGAGTTCATTAGTTAATTGGTTGCAAAGTTATTGACAAATAATTGTTATTTTTATATGTTGTATGGAAAATGCTCCTTGTGCCACAGCTTCATTAGGGGGGAGGTCGGGGGGCTATAATTTGGCAGACTTGTCAAAAATACTCATATATCTCCGCGTTTTGCAGTCAGGTATACACTGTTGGACATTTTTTTCAGTTTCTCATTATTCGTTTAAAATACAAAAATCTATTTTCGTGCTATTTCAGGAGCAAAAATATCAAGGTATTATTATTATTATTATTATTATTATTATTATTATTATTATTATTATTATTATTATTATTATTATTATTATTATTATTATTATTATTATTATTTATCCGTTTATACTCCAGGGTCGGTTTTCCCCTCGGACTCAGCGAGGGACCCCACCTCTACCGCCTCAAGGGCAGTGTCCTGGAGCTTCAGACTCTGGGTCGTGGGATACAACGGGGGAGGATGACCAGTACCTCGCCCAGGTGGCCTCACCTGCTATGCTGAACAGGAGCCTTGGTGGGGGATGGGAAGATTGGAAGGGATAGACAAGGAAGAGGGAAGGAAGCGACCGTGGCCTTAAGTTAGGTACCATCCCGACATTTGCCTAGAGTTGAAGTGGGAAACCACGGAAAACCATATCCAGGATGGCTGATGTGGGAATCGAACCCACCTCTACTCAGTTGACCTCCCGAGGCTGAGTCACAGCCCTCGTACCACTTTTCAAATTTCGTGGCAGAGCCGGGAATCGAACCCGAGCCTTCGGGGGTGGCAACTAATCACACTAACCACTACACCACAGAGGCGGACGAAGGTAATATTCAACTTACATTAAAAAACAGAACTTCTTTTAATTCCTGTACATTTTGAAACACTATCAGTAAATTTTAGGTGAATCCGATAAGAAATCTGTCGCAAGGAGCATTTTATGTATGGCAAAGAGCTGAAAATGTTTTAAGGTAGATAAAAGAATGCGAAAGTTTTAAGAAACATACTTGAACTGCCCTGGATTGTACATTACTCCTTCAGATGTATTTTTCGTCTTACGCCCAGTGCAGGTCTACTCTAAGGTAAATATTATATTCCAGCGTTATTATTGAAATGATAGTCCGAAAGAACTTTGAAGCTGATTTTCGCGTGGGCTCGTTTCATATACGCCAAACCGCTACCCTTTAAATCCGGAACTGAGAGTTTTAAAAATAGCGTTAGAGTAAAACTGATAACGGGATTTGAAAGAGGAAGAATTGGGAATTTTTTAAGGTTAAAATTGAAAATTCAAATATTTGATCAAATATCGCAACATTTCGGTCAAAGCTCCCTTAACACGCCTGCCGTCCTTGCATAGACTGTCCACAGCGTGACAAAATGTGTAATTCTGAACAGGAATCAGGCAGTTCCTCATTTGTGCTAATAAAAGATCTTATTAATAGCATGCACGTTTATATCAAGACGACCAAGATTTCATACTAAAAATCCAAAACCAAATTCCATGCCGCAACAGCCCCAAAGAGTGTTGGCCTCCCAAGTACCGCTGTTCAGTCCGAAGGCCTGCACATTGCGAGGTATCGTGTGGTCAGCACGACGAATCATCTCGGCCGTTATTCTTGGCTTTCTAGACCGCGGCCTCTATAATCACGTAGACTAAGTGGACCTTCAACCAGCCCTTAGATCCAGGTAAAAATTCCTGACCTGGCCGGGAATCGAACCCGGGGCCTACAGGTAACAGGTACACACACAAGCCCTATGCCACGAGGCCGGTAAGATTTCATACTACACAATATTTCAGCTTCCTTTATAAAGGATACAGAACTATTAATTCCATAAACAGTACATGCTAGTAAAATAGATATGTAAAGCGTAAAATTTTATTCATGTTGTATTCATGTCAGTATTAAATATTTTATGTAAAAAACAACTATCGGTATATTTCGACAGTGGATATACGAGGTCATTTCTTTCTTTCTTTCTTTCTTTCTTTCTTTCTTTCTTTCTTTCTTTCTTTCTTAATCTGCTTACCCTCCAGGGTTGGTTTTTCCCTCGGACTCAGCGAGGGATCCCACCTGTACCGCCTCAAGGGCAGTGTCCTGGAGCGTGAGAGCTTGGGTCAGGGATACAACTGGGGAGAATGACCAGTACCTCGCCTAGGCGACCTCATCTGCAATGCTGAAGAGGGGCCTTGTCGGGGGGGAACATTGGAAGGGATAGACAAGGAAGAAGGAAGGAAGCGGTCGTGGCCTTTAGGTCCATACCCGCATTTGCCTGGAGGAGAAGTGAGAAACCACGGAAAAACACTTCCAGGATGGCTGAGGTGGGAATCGAACCCACCTCTACTCAGTTGACCTCCCGAGGCTGAGTGGACCCCGTTCCAGCCCTTGTACCACTTTTCAAATTTCGTGGCAGAGCTGGGAATCGAACCCGGACCTCAGGGGGTGGCAGCTAATCACACTAACCACTACATCACAGAGGCGGACTATACGAGGTCATTCTATATTATAATCAGCTAACTGCTCCGAACCGCCATTTTAACAATGACTTTTGACATCACTGTTAAATTAAATTTAGGATATGTTAATTGATCATTCACCCAAGTATCAATCTGTCCAAAAAGTTGCCTTGCAAGAGAAATAGAGTGGTTAGATTTAACAGTAATCCCGGCCACTTTCATCCCCCAGGAATTAACCTAGTACTCATTTCTAGAGTAGGTTGAGTGTACCACACGGTTTTGTATACATCTAGAAGTGAAAGTCTCGTTTCTAGGTTTCTCACCTTCCCAGACTGGTAATCGGCACCGCGTCCTTCCGGGTTAACCGAGCATACTTTTAGCACCTCGGCCAGGCAGACTTGTGATTATCGCTTTGATAAACTTGTGTTGTCACTGTTTTGCCTTTTAAAACAGCAATCATTATCATCATAATCATCATCATCATCACTACAAGAGAAGATGGAAACAAGGTATCTGATACAAGAAACAGGGAGCAATACCAAATTCGCTGGGGGCTCTAAGTTTAATTGTATCTGGGCGTGCTCATTTTGAGAGTTCCGTTGATCGTACTGTATTTCAGTTGTACGAGTAGGTAAAGACGTGTCTAGAAAGTGCGGTGAATGAACCGATATCGCAACGGCACGTGAGGTAACACTGCGTGCATGCGCATGTGAATAGAGAGACGTCTCGAGAAGCGCCACGTAGCGTTGAACACACACAGCTGAAGCAGGTTAGTGTGCTGCGGCCAGTCAAACATAGTGTGTGTGAAGACTGGCGTAGTAGTGCAATGGAGCAACGCATAAACATCAAGTTTTGTTATAAACTGGGAAAGACGGCGTCTCAGCAGGCCGTGAGCAGAACGGACGTGGCGCGTCATCAATAGTTTCTAGTTCATCCTGAAAGCGTTTTAACCAGTCGTAAACACATTGTCTGCTCATGTCTTCTGTTCCGTACATCTGCGCCAGCATCGCCTGCGTCTCCATCACTATTTTTTCCAATGTTTAACAAAACTTTATGCGTTGCTCCATTGCACTACGACACGAGTCTTCACATGCACTATGTTTGACTGGCCGTAGCAGGCTAACTTGCTTCAACTCCGTGTAATCAATGCTACGTGGCGTTTATCAAGATGCCCCTCTATTAACATGCGCATGCACGCAGTGTTACCACATGTTGCCATTGCAATATCGATCCATTTACTGGACCTTTTAAACACACCTTGTAACATCCTGCCACTAAAACAAATAACTCCACTTGCAGGGAAATTACTATTTGCAGTAATACTCTGTCTCCTTAACTAGCTTTTGGTTCAGAGGGTCCCGGGTTGCATTTCCGGATAGGCTAGGAATTTTACCCCCATCCGATTAATGTTTCTTGGTTGAAGACAGAGTGCGTTCTTGTTCATACACACCACTTCAAATTCACACAACACATCACAATAACAACGATTACAGTGACACGCTATACACCCTCTACATAGGGTTGGCATCAGAAAGGACATTAGGCCGTAAAACTGGGCCAAATCCACATGTAGTGCTGACGCCAAATAATTGGAAAAAACAGGAAGGAGGAGAAGAAGAGTTGAAGGCTCCGTAACTTACGCCACGGGCCATAATCGAATACCCGTGTGATGAGAGTGAGGGCATCTGATTCTAGCACGTACTCCAATCTTTATAACAAATTCTACTTTACTGTGAGAGTAATAATACAAGCAGCGCTGCTGCTGCTGCCGTTACTTCCTGGAGAAATGAAAGCGACCGGTGAGCAGCCGAGATGAAGGCGAAACCTTTAAAAAGAACTGCACGCGGAAACAGAAAACATGGAAATGAACTAACAAAGAAAGAAAAAAAGAGTCACTCCTTGTCCGTGCTCTACCTGGTGTCGCGCACAGCGAGGAGGAACACATGAGCTGACCCCAGCTGAGGTCGAGGTCGCCCATGTCGCAGGGGATCCCCGATCGATGCCAGACGGCGGGCCGTGCCGTGCCGAGCCGGACCAATCGAGACGAGACCGGGACGTGACGAACCGAGCCGTGAGGTCGGGAGGCGCTAATTCTCCTGACGTCACGGCGACCTGGGATTACGTGAGGAGGCTTTTACTGAGGGGTAGGCGTCGTTTGGTGAGATGGCGGCGCTGGCGTCGGCAATAAGGTCAGGCATGGTGCTTTCATCAAGATGATTACAACCTCCCCATCCCTCCCTGAAGACAGCAAATACAGTATTATGGAATGGAACAAATGAGCGCTGTTGTCCATTGCTTTAAAGAAAGATAATGAAACAAACAAGGCGAAAACACTAGCCTGAAAAGAGTAATTAATACACATTAATTCATGCGTACGTGACATACTATACCATCGCTATAGAGTAAGTTTAACTTGAACTGCACTAGCACAATAGATAGCAACGTTGCATTGTATGTATGATATATCAAGCTAGTAAAATTATACAATACAATGTTTCTAAGCATGCATACATACTGTAGCTGTGAGCTTGCATTCGAGAGATTGTGGGATCGAACCCTACTCTCGGCAGCCTTGAAGATATTTTTCCATTTTCACGCCATGCAAATGCTGATACTGTATCTTAATTAGGGCCACGGTCGCATCCTTCCCGGTCCTAGCCTTGCCCATCCCATGGTCACCATAAGACCTGCCTACATTCGTGCGGTGTAAAACGAGTAAATAATAAGTAAAGTTATTGGCTTTACATCCCACTAACTACTTTTACGGTTTGCGGAGACGCAAAAAAATTGCGCATCCTATACATACATACATACATACATACATAGATCTTCATTATAGACCTTCAGCGTTCAGCCAACAAGCACCTGTGAATGAGCCAAGCTCTGCACTGCTCTGTTTGCAACTACTCTAAGCTCAGATCCAACCCTGGTGAGACATAGTGTTTATAATGCACTGTGACTTTTTGTATGTCTTAACAACAAATGTGTTACTTACATTGACTGCCTCAGCTTCGACCTTGATGTTGACAATACAAAAGTGAATGAGGTACAAGTGATGCCAGTCACAGATAAAATAGTGTAAAAATGTCGCTCGTGGAGTCGACTAGTGTGTACATTTCAGTATACTTGGCAGAATGATATGTAACAGTATATTCTGGCCCTGTGAGGAAAGCAACCGGAAATTACCCCACTCCTCATTTCCCTAGTACGTCTGATCAGTGACAGCCAATGGTGGAGTTGACGGGGTCCATCCGCCCTTTAGACTGACGACTCAACAGACATAGTGACCTTATCATTATATTATTGGTGCCTTGAAATCATTAAAAACGGAGTCTAACCATCGTCACCTCCCTTACCCTCCACGGATGAACCTATTATTCTTCTAGGCGAAATATCTGCCTCCATAAGCCTCACATGACGCACCACTCAAGCTAGTTCATACGGACAGCTTTATGCATCAAGTTCATCCTTAAGCTTGTGTTCCTTCTTTGCATCCTGCCATTGATACCACCTATCAGTACCAACAATTATTTTCACTGCTTTCATGCCCGTTTCGTTCAGCTTCTGCCCAGATCCATTCTTGCCTAGATGTAATGTTTACAGCACGCTCTGTCTCCTAGTATGGACTAGATCAAGTTTGTTACTTTCATTGTCCTGTCACAGTCTCCTCCTTCGCTTTGATATTATGAAAGTGACAGAGATATGAGTACTGCCAGTAAAACTATTCCTTATGCAGCCAGTCCTTGCGATGAATGGTGTGAAAATGTTGCTCATAGGTGTGTGTGTGTGCGTACATTTTAGTGGGTTTGGTAGACTGATATGTAGCAGCACCTCCTGGCTCAATGAGGAACGCAACGGTAAACTACCTTACTCTTCATTTCCACAGTAAGCCTCTTCATTAACGTCTAGACTTTATATAGCAGCTGATTGTATATCTGCTGAGGATCCAATCAGCCACTGGGCTGACGACTCAACATAAATAGTTCCAGTTTATGAATGAGATATCCTGAATTCACTCAGCTTTCACTACCACACAGCAAAGTCGGCTTCAAAATAGGGCAAAGTAAAGACAACTTCGCTCGCAGCTCAGTTCTGTCATACAGAATACTTATTGATCGCAATTACGAACTCACCGCATTGGTTTTGCTACACCTTGATTAGATTTCCCTTTCGATTTCAGTTTCTAAATACAGTATAAAAATATTATGAGCTACATAATTGAAAATTTATGTTCAGCAGATAAAATTTAAAATATTAGCCTATATATTGTCATAAACTAAGTGTTCTCTGATTTGATTCTATAGACCATAAAGTACATTAACATCAGGAGCTGTTTATCCGGCTCCTTCGCTTAATGATCTGCGTACTGGCCTTTAATTCCGAAGGCTCCGGGTTCGATTCTCGGTCAGGCCGAGGATTTTAACTGAGTGTACTTAATTCCTCTGGCTCGGGGGACACCTCTTTATTTACACACAGTATACCACACTACCATCCGCCTCCATAGCGTAGCGGTTAACGTTATTAGCTGCCGCCCTCGGAGGCCTGGATTCGATTCCCAGTACTGCCAGAAATATAAGAATGGCAAGAGGGCTGGTATGTGGTTGAAATGGTACATTAAGCTCACCCCCACTGGAGGATGTAACTGGAAAAAGCTGCACCTCTCGAGGAATACGAGGACATAAGTTGTCCGGCTCCATGGTCATGGGTTTGATTCCCGGCTAGGTCGGGGATTGTAACCTTAATTGGGAACTGGGTATGTCTACCATCTTTAGCATTCATCATATGTAGAAACCCATCCTCACAGACACGCAGGTCGCCTATAAGCGTCAATTTCAAAGACCTGCACCAGGCCTCTCCGGAGGCCATACGTCATTTAAAAAGAAACACACGACCATCCACCACAGAAACACATAGTAACATTCCTTCACATAGGGTTGGAGACAAGAAGGCCATCCAGCCGCAAAAATGAACCAAAACTACATCAAGTGTCAACCCCTACAAAGAGCCAGAGCTTCTCTGGTAGAATCGAACACATCAACAAACAACATTAGTAATAACAGCATTATAGAGTGTACGAAGAGTGTCGCTCAGTAACCATTATAAACCATGATAAAAGGGATCAGGACAATTAAATTGGGGATAGGAACTGACCCTCTAACAGGCAAGTTTCATCCAGTCCACTGGGGAAAAGTAACCTATGTAGTTTTGCAACTACAGTAAAACCTATCTTCAATGTAATCTCGAAGGTTCGGAAATAAAATGTCCGCTAAAGACTTTCTGCTTAATATAGTAGAAAATAGTACACATCCTCTATTTATTCACACTAGACACTTGAAATTACGTCAAACATTATCAGAATACATCAAATTGATAACTTGTCTTACCTATATAGTATTTTACATTCTCCAGCAGTCAAATAGAGTTTTCTGATTTGCGGAGGTATTATTATTCATTGCCCAATTTTTCCACTTAAAGTTTAGTCTCAGAAATTACATCGAACATATCCGAATTATTTGGTCGTATGGCGAATTCCTATAGTTCATTTAAAATTGTGACGGCATCCTGGCAAGTCTTCAATCTCCAGTCGATTATTTCGTCTTCGAACATAATGACGTCATATTTCACCTTCTTCTTCCTTTTCCCGTAGTGAGAACAACTGAACCACAAGTAGTGAGTTCCAAAGATGATTGACTGTTATTTATACTGCAGAGTCGAGTACCGTACGGAAAGTGGATTGGTCTGGCAATCCAGTTGGACGAAAGAAATACCCAGCAAATAATCCCAAAAACAAAGGCACTGGGAAAGAAGGGGTGTACTGAACTATAATATACAGTACCTGCTCTTGCATCACAGAAAGCTTAAAATGTATAAGATGGTTAAAATATTGCTGAACCGTCCACTAGAACGACAGGAAATTTTCCGGTTAAGGGTACATTTTGGCTTCCGTTTGACACATTAGCAGGGAAGTTTGCATTGCATTTTACGCCTACTCAAGGGACTGGGATAATTTTCCGTTAAAGTTGGGTTTCCACTTAATAGAGGGTCCGTTTAAGACAGGTTTTACTGTATAAACGCGGTGAAAAGAGAAAAACTGAGTTTCGCAACATAACTGTGATAATCGTCGTGGGAGTAGGGCTGTAGTCGAGGCTACACGCGGGTATACCCCATATGCCCTCTGGTTAACTCCACTCATTAGAGTATGCCTTCTGATTTCTTCGTATACCTTCTACTATGGTTCCTTTTCTCTTTTAATTTCGCCATTTTGTCAGTGAGTTTTTACTCCCCAGCTACGCTCGTAATCGTGAACATCGAAGGCTCAGCTTGATGAATAACACTATCAGCCTTCACTTACTTAAGGTCACCACTGTTCGTTGTTTACGTCTCCAGCATTATTTTTATGCATTCAAATACCTCACCAGTTGACCGATTTAAGCCTAAAAAATATATAAAGACGTGGCTGAAAACATACTGTACTGCAACAATATACACCAATTCAAAAGCTTCTTCCAGTGAAAAGTGTGATTACAAATGAAAAGAGGCATCTTAGATTGTTTTTAATAAATAGCTGGAAGTAGGTCCAGTAGATTTTTTTGCTAGTGGCTTTACATCGCACCGACACAGATAGGACTTATGCCGACGATAGGAAAGGCCTAGGAGTTGGAAGGAAGCGGCCGTGGCCTTAATTAAGGTACAGCAACAGCATTTACCTGGTATGAAAATGGGAATCCATGGAAAACTATCTTCAAGGCTGCCGGCAATGGGATTCGAACCCACTATCACCCGGGTGCAAGCTCACAGTCGCGCGCCCCTAACCGTACGGCTAACTCGCGCGTTAGGTCCAGTAGAAAACTCTTGTTTAAGTAAATTAAGATTTTGAAACTAGTGTATTAAAATATGGATATCTTTTTTCTTGTCATAAAATATCAAATTGAGGGATCTTTGTTGCAACTAGCTGTAACCCACTAATTTTAAACGTCAAGGTGGTCTTGCATCCGGAATTTGGCATACCGTGTCTTAGAGTATACCCTGTGAGAAGTTTGGGACTGCAGCGCTGCGTGGAAGGACTCGGAGACATTCCGAGGGATATCAGGGCCGTAGGCCTTGTCCAAAACGACATTACGTTACTTGTCCAAGTTGAATGTGGATGAAAATTGTGAGTTAGAGGATATATATCTTTTTTTTTTTTTTTTTTTTTTGCTAGTTGCTTTACGTCACACCGACACAGATAGGTCTTATGGCGACGATGGGACAGGAAAGGTCTAGGAATGGGAAGGAAGCGGCCGTGGCCTTAAGGTACAGCCCCAGCATTTGCCTGGTGTGAAAATGAGAAACCACGGAAAACCATCTTCAGGGCTGCCGACAGTGGGGTTCGAACCCACTATCTCCCGGATGCGAGTTCACAGCTGCGCGCTCCTAACCGCACGGCCAACTCACCCGGTAGTTAAAGGAATAGTTACTATCCTCATATTAATGTCCTGGTCCATTTCATCATGTTCTGTGATTAGCGGATGCCATTTTTCGTACACTCTGTATATATACGAGGACTGATTTTACAGTAATTAGATGAGAGAATGCTTTCTTTGTCTTTGGGATGTACATACTGTACGTCATCGTATCTGAACCTGCAGTTGGATAGCTTGATTACAGCAAATATGTTATTTTTACAGTCAATCAATCAATCAATCAATCAATCAATCACTGCTGATCTGCATTTAGGGCAGTCGCCCAGGTGGCAGATTCCGTATCAGTTGTTTTCCTAGCCTTTTCTTAAATGTTTTCAAAGAAACTGGAAATGTATTGAACATCTCCCTTGGTAAGTTATTCCAATCCCTAACTCCCCTCCCTTTAAACGAATATTTGCCCCAATTTGTCCTGTTAAATTCCAACTGTATCTTCATATTGTGATCTTTCCTACTTTTAAAGACACCACTCAAACTTATTTGTCTACTGACGTCATACCACGCCATCTCTTCACTGACAGCTCGGAACATACCACATAGTCGAGCAGCTCGTCTCCTTTCTCCCAAGTCTTCCCAGCCTAAACTTCGCAACATTTTTGTAACGCTACTCTTTTGTCGGAAATCACCCAAAACAAATCGAGCTGCTTTTCTTTGGATTTTTTCCAGTTCTTGAATCAAGTAATCCTGGTGAGGGTCCCATACACTGGAACCATACTCTAGTTGGGGTCTTACCAGAGACTTATATGCCCTCTCCTTTACATCCTTACTATAACCCGTAAATACCCTCATAACCTTGTGCAGAAATCTGTACCCTTTATTTAAAATAATATTTGTGTGATTACCCCAATGAAGATCTTTCCTTATATTACCACCTAGATTCTTACAATGATCCCCAAAAGAAACTTTCACCCCACCAACGCAGTAATTAAAACTGAGAAGACTTTTTCTATTGCCAGCTGTCCATCTCACAACATTATCGAGGTCATTTTGCAGTTGCTCACAGTTGCACAGTCAGGCGCGTAACGAATGTGAAACGGGCCCGCCTGCAAAAATTAAAATTCGGGCCCCTTCAAATAAAATGCAGAACTTATGAATAAAATGAAAACTAACCCCATGGCGCAACAGCCCCGAAGGGCCATGGTCTATCAAGCAATCGTTGCTCAATCCGAAGGCAAACCTATGAATAACTAATACAAATTCAGTCACAGCAGGAAGAAGTAATGCAGTATATTGTCAGTTTATATAAGCAAAGAGATTATTCGTTACTGTAAGATTTTAAAATATATTTAATAGACCTTGACTGTCTGCGCGGTGTAACGGCTAAGTTGCTGAACTGTCAACTGTGAGGTCACGGCTCGTTCAAAACTGAGTTGACTCGTTGACTTGTCATTTACTGCTTCAGATGTGAGATTTGATTTGACAGATTAACTGTTCATGAGACGAAAAGAGAAAGGTATGCAAGTAGCGCAGTTAACTGGCAGGTACACACTAGGTACCAGCTACTTTACGATGTAGGCATATTCGATTCTAAGTGCAATTCTATATATGAAATAATCCCCATAAGGCTAATAATTGCATGCGAGCCTGGAGTTAATGCTGACATGGTCAGAACATATTGTCATCAACTCATCAAGAACATCGCCAGGAAATTAAAATTACCATTTTCCATTCCCTTACAGGATGTGCGTGCGTGGGACGATCGGTCTCTGATAAGCCTTCCAAAAATAATATGAACTCACGCTACGCGGGTGTGAATGAGTCATGCACTAAAATGCCATTACATAGCAAATGCATAGATTAATATATTGCATCACATGCCCACGCGATTACGCGAAGCGCTATGCTAGTGTTTACTTGGCTCACCAAATTTATCACGTCATAAATTGAAATCCACCAGATTTTTTTTGTTGGAAGGAGTATGTGGGCAGTGTTGCCAACTTAGGAGTTTCCCCCTAAATTTAGGAGGATTTAATCGTCCCAAGGGGAAAGTTGGTGGATACAAGAGTCAGGGAGAATTTTAGGGGGGAAATTATTTTTTGAGGAATTTTGATGGGCTATAGAGATGGCATAATAATTATTTATTTCGTTGCTATAGCATGCTTAGGACCTCTGGTGTGTCGATTTTATTTTGAGGTTTAATTTTTCGCTCTTGGCCAGCCTGTCTCAGACACTGCACTTAATCATCCAACGCCATGATCTTCTCTTCTATAGGAGCTCTTAACGTACGAACCCTTCAAGTGCCTTGAGATTCCCTCCTCTTTTCTCTTTTACGAACGCAGCAGCCGCCTTATTCTTGCCCTTGTGTTTACTGACTGCCAGCAGATAGGTATATTTATATAGCATCTCCTGAATTATTAAATTAATAAGAATTACAAACTACAGACACATCAAAACATATCTCAGGCTTTCTATCTCTGTCCCTCCTCCTCGGTAACCGCAGCAGCATTTATTCCTTTTGGTATATGTTGAGGGGAATGACAGACTCGCACATAGTTCATTGGTCCGTTGGTTGAGCAAACGTCAATAGTTGTCAACGTCATGCAGGAGGGAAATGCCCGCAGGACGTAAATGTAGCAGTCTGATAGCAGTTTTCACTGTGACTCTGTAGTTCATGCAGTTGTAAGGCCAATTGCGTGGTGTGTTAACAAAATAAGGCAATATTGTGATGTGTTAATAATTCCGTGGAGTGATTTATTCTTTTTTTGTGAATAACGGCAGTGCTATTATTATTGGGGGGGGGGGGATTGTCTCATTTAGAGGGATTTTAGAAGTGATCTGGGGGGGGGGGGGAATTTGAACTTAAGTGTTGGCAACACTGTCTGTGGGACACACTTAAAGGCTCGGGGCCGCTGCATTGCAGGTCCCGCAGGCCCTACCGTTACGCCTCTGGTTACAGTACGTGGAAGTATTGTTGGGAGATCAGAAGAATGCACATGCCCGGTGAGGCACGGGCGAAGGGGTTTTCACCAGCAGAGCCAGTAACGCAATGGTTACCATAGCAACTCTGCTACTACCCAAGCGACTTCGTATTATCTTCCACTGGCAGCTCTTGGCTCTTGTCAGTTGTAATCCAGGAAATTGCAAAGTGCGAGTGAATGTTTTCGTGTAGCAGATAAGAACCGATCTGTCTGTACAGAACAGGAAGTTCGTGCTTGCAGGCCACATTCCTCATTCTTGCATTCTTCTCATCTCCACACAGTACCTCACACGTTCTGTCATTGTGGATAAGGAAACCTCTGCGAAAATACGGCAAAGGTGTGTGATTGAGTCTTGTTAAACACGGAAAGAGCGGTTACAACATGCATTTGGTGGTGTGTTGTAGTATTTCTGTGGTGCAGGCACTTCAGAGTAACATGCAAGTAATTGACAACGTGTGCTCTGACTACTGCGGTTGCGGATTGTGATAGTGGTGGTGATGATGATGCTAGATAAGTATCAGAGGAAGGGCTTCTTCCTTTAGGCGTCTCCTACGACAGGCAGGGTACGACATCATGGTAAAATAGCTGAAGAGAATTTGTCGAAAGTCGGTATTTAAGTTCAAGGATAGCCGGGTTGTGCAGTTAGCTGTATAGGATGAGGCAAACCTAACGCAGGGCGGAATTCACGGGCCAGGTGTAAAGAGGTGTAAGAGCTTCCTCGAAAGAAAACGAGCGCTTTCCACTAGATGCCAGGCCTCAAAAACCTAATACCATCGGGGTCGGAGAAGAAGAAGAGTTGGCCAAGGGAGGTCGGGTAGGATATGTGAAAGTGAGGAGCCTGGCACAAGTAAGTGAAATAAATGCCAGGAGTCAGCTAAGGGCCCCGTGGTCACCAAGTCACGCTCCCAAGTTAAGAGCCCCTGGGGCCCCTTTTAGTCGCCTCTTACGAGAGGGAGGGGATACCGTGGGCGTAATTCTAACCCCTCCACCCACAGGGGGATCCTTTTCCTGTTAGGAAAGGCGATGTTCGAAACGAGTCTGGCTGATGAAACATTTCAAGACATTTGACTAATAATGAAAATGAGTCCGAAAAATCCGACTCGGTGGCTTGTGGTTCTTAGTGTCCTGTTTTGAGAAGTGTTAAAACGCTCGCGTTTCGTCCATATCAACCATCCTTAGAGCGGAGGTGGCAGAATACATCCACGGTATCCTCCGCCTGTCGTAAGAGGCAACTAGAAGCTCCAGGGGCTCTCCATTTTGGAGAGTGGGTTGCTGACGATGCTGACCTTGGTTTCATTTACTTGAAGCGGTCTTCTAAATTTGGCCTTCCTTGGTCAATTCTTGTGTTATTCCGACCCCAAAGGTATTAGGTTTGCGAGGCCTAATGACTCTTTCATTTTCAAACCCTTCATGAATTCTTTTGCAGATACCTTCATTTTGCGAAGGATCGGAAGAATGATTGCCAGTTGTGCTTCCTCTTAAAACAATAATCACCACCACCACCATAGTCCTTTTTTCACTCTGATTAGTGTTCCTAGAGGATGATGACCCCTGTTGTACTGCCTCTTAGAAAATAATCATCACGACCAGCATGTCGTCTACAAACTGCCACCGATTCATAGATTAACCCGCTACTGCTCCAACTGCACGCTTTAATTTGACTATCTGTATGCGACGGAATCGTGGACCCTACGCTTCATTTAATGAGTGATGAAGCCGGGTTCATCTTAGCGGATGCGTGAACGCTTAGAATACACGATATTGAGACACCGTAAATTCGCATCCCTTCATTTCACGGTCCCATTACACGTTCATAAACTTGGCGTGTGGTGCGCCACTAGTGTCCTATTTTTTAATATTTTACGACACAGGGAATTCGGAGCGTTATGAGAATGGCATTTGGGACCATTCACCAAAATGCTAACGAAAGAAGAGAAACAATACTCGGGATAGTGCAACAGCTAACACGTCTTGTCAGTTCGCTCAATGGAAGTTGTTCGGGAGATGTTTAATGTATGAGTAATTAGCTGCAGACTTCGGCCCCTCCGTTCGCCGGACTTAACTGCTTGTGATTATTATCTTTGGATTACCCTCAAACATAAAGTTAATAGGAACAGCTCTCGGACTCTTCAGAACAAGAGATCACAAGTGTAATATGCAGTATAAGCCAAAATGAACTGCAGTGAGTTTTCCAGAACTTCCTGCGCCGCTGAGACTTGTACTTAGATACGCATATTGAATATTTTCAAGAGCTGGCGTGAAGGAGAGGTAAAACGAAACGTTCGGTACCATACATTTTCTGCAGTAATATCACGAGAGCTCCAAAGTGCAAATTGTATCGATTTCACAACTACTGGGGACACATATAAACTCAAATAAAATCTGCTTCTGCATTGAGTTGTACGCTAGTTTGCCATACGGTTACATTGTTTCATGAAAATTTAAGTATGGAAATACTAATTCTAAGTTACTTAGATACTAAAAATATTCCTTCTACTTGCATACTTGCATGTTACTATTTTCACGACTCAAAAGAACTTTACGCTTTCTTGTTCCCACGTGGTCTACAACAGAGGTTTTCCCGCAATTCCCGACAGTAAAAGTTGTTTGACATAAAGAACAAATGGAACATATTCATTTTCCGTCTTCGTCGTGTAATAGTTAACGAACGCTATTAGCTGCTATCCTCGGGGTCCTAGGTTCGATTCCCGGTTCTGCCAGGTATTTGACAATAGCAGGAGGGCCGTCATATGGTTAAAATGGCATATGCAGCAAACCAGCTCACCTCCATTGGGGGTGTGCTAGAAAAGAGTTGCAACACCTCGGATCGAGGACGCATTCATTTACACTGCGACGGAGAAAAGGAAACTCCTTTGACAACGTAACACTGACCGAACACATTCTTTTTTTAAGAAGATATTTTCAAACTCTATGAACTAATATTCTTTACCATCCAGATGTACCATGTGATTACAAACACCGCAAATTGCTGCAAATTACACGGAAATTAAACGCTGCTGAACTGGAATTCACTTGCATCCAAAAAGCACATTGAACATGAGTGCAAGAGTAGACCAAAGATATCGGCAACCATAGAGCTCACTGAAGGGACACCATAAATACTATTACTGTCGGCTAGCGTATTTTTATAAAAAATGACGAGTTAAGAAGTTTTAGATGTCTTTTTACAAGTTGCTTTTCTTCGTACCGACACAGATAGGTCTTATGGCGACGAAGAGATAAGAAAGGGCTAGGAGTGAGAAGGAAGCGGCCGTGGCCTTAATTAAGGCCTGCTGTGAAAATATGAAACTACGGAAAACCATGTTCAGGGATACCGACAGTGGGGATCTAACCCACTATCTCCCGAATGCAAGCTCACAGCTGCGCGCCCCTTACCGCACGGCCAATTCGCCCGATTTTTAGAATGTCATAGTTCACGTAAAACTATACTAATAATGAACTGAAAATCCAGAGATTTCCGGGAACAAGTGATAAATCCGAGGACACTCTAGGGTCAGATTTGCTCTGGAGACAAGGAGCGAAATCCAAGGACTATCTTCGGAGAATGGAGACGTCCCGTAACCTTATTGTAGAGAGAATTTGGGGATCGATTTGTATTTATTTTGACTCGCGAATAAATACAACATTAAATAATTAGTGATAATAAGAGTACATAAATACAGGGTCCTTTTTTTAGCTGGCTCCGCAGCCCCACTCAGAACAATATATCTCTCGGCAAATGAGTCACCCGACTATCGCCTTCCGTGCGTGTTCCCCTGACACACGGAGCAACAAAATTTTCAGTGCAGAAATATTCGAGTATAATTTTATTTTTTACATTTTAAACTCTTCGGGCCACAGCCTCCAAATATATCGGTTGTTGGCTTCATCAGAATAACAGTTACGTAAATATATTACTTCTCTCTAATAGTTCCGGAAAACTTAGGAAAGGTCTAACGGTCCTAGACTTGTAGAAGGGAAAATCTTGACATTCACATTCCCCGTAGTAGAGAGGGGGCAACGTTTGCAGGAGTGGCAAGCTCGGTGTTCATCTATGTTACAGTAATCTGATCGAGGCCATCTCATTTCACACAATGTTAATCCCCATTCTTTCAATTTCCTGGATTGCATTGTTATTTTTTTTCAGCTTATGCCAGTGTTTGTACATTTCATGTACGTATCTTAATGCTGTCATTGAATGAAATCTTCTCAGTCACATCCTTGCCCAAAACTGCCCTCCCCGTACTATAGATCAGAGTGATCTTGAAGTAGCAGAACTATACTCCTAGATTAGTGATATCTTGAAAAATTATCAAAACGTGATCTCATAATTATAATGGGGGGATTTTAATACAAAAGCTGGTAAAGGTTCTGAATGTACCTTTATACGCCCATACGGTCTTGGTGTAAGAAATAAAAGAAGGGAACAGCTTAGTACATTTGTTGAAGAACACTGATTTGTGATAGTAAATGCATTATTTACCTTCCTACGCAGACGTCTTTATACGTGGAAGTCTGGAGACTAACCTGAACATATTATTAGAAACCAGATTGACTATATCCTAGTAAACCAAAGATACGGGGACAGCTGTACTTCAGAAAAAACATACCCTGGCGCTCATACATTTACTCAGGCGATAATCCTCAAGTCGGTGTTTTAAAAATTAGGTTGAAGATAACTGTATAGAAAGTGATTATAAAGTATGATTTGCGAAAAAGTAAACAGTCCTCCACAAGAGATAAAGTTGAAGTGCAACTAAATAATGTACTATGTACCTAATAATTAGTTAATTGGAGAGAAAGAGTGAAAAATGAAGGTGCACTGCGGAATCGATTAAAAATGAACACCTGAAATCCGATTTCACCAAAAAGAGGACCTGGATGACTGATGGGGTCCTCAAAATGATGGACAGAGGAGGTCTGCAAAAGTAATACCGACGAATATACAAATATTTTTAAAAGATCAGGAATAAATTAAGAGAAGCCTAAGAAAACAAAATGCAGAATAAATTTGCTGAAATAGAAGCATTACAACTAAAACATGACAGTTTCAACATTCTCGTAAAGTTAGGGAGCTGGCAGGAAAATAAAAAACAAGGACAGCGAACAAGTTGGCAGACAGCGGAGGAAAAGTCATTGTTGACTTAGAATAAATCAAACATACATGAAAATATAGAACAACACGGCTAGAACCGCAGAAGATAAACTGTGAAACAGGACCGAGTATTCCGGTAGAGGAAGTAGAAACACAAATAAAGGCAATTAAAGTTGGAAGAACCTCAGGCCCAGGCAACATCAATGCAGAACTTTTTTAATTTTTCAATGAGTACAATGTGAAGTAGCTGACTCTGGTTTCCAATGATGTCTACGATTCTGGCAATATTCGTTGTGAGTGGCTAAAATCTGAATTTGTTGCACTGAAACTAAGTTAATGTAGAGATTGTAGAACAATAATCCTTATGAGACATTTGTTGAAACTTTTTCTGAAGGTCGTTCACAGAAGAATATACAAGCTCTGCGAAAAACAAATTTCACCTACACAGTTTGGATTCCGAAATCCAGGTGGCACACAGGAAGCTCTATTTAGCTTACAGGTACTATTTCAGCGGTGCAGAGACATTTATGCCTGTTTTATTGACTATTAGAAGGCATTTGAATGATCGCAACCTTACAAGATGATTGAAATATTGAGATGTATTGGTCTAGATGACAAAGATCCGAGAATTATTGCCATCTGGAATCAGACTGCTTCTGTAAGATTGGGAGGGGAGAATACGGAGTGTAAGGCAGAGTTGTTTACTGTAATGTCTCCATTGCTATTTAACATCTATTCAGAATATAAGATAAAAGGTACCTATATATGACACCGTTAAGAGAAAAAATGGCAAAATGAGAACTATGCTTATACATAATGCTATTTTATTGAACAAGAAGCTAGCTTAAGTGCCCTGGACTATCCTCTTCTGGAATATGGGTTTAGTTTTCCATTTTCTTCATTCGACTATTGATAATTAAATTTATCCTCACGTTTAGCATTTGTCCCTATATGTGACACCGCTCAAGTCAAGATTTCTAATAGACAACATACGTCTTGGCCTAATAAATTACATATTTTAAAACACACAAAAACATTTAATCTAGACCAATGTTACAAGGAAGAACATTTCTGATAGTGCTAGTCAAAGAAAACAGTTGCTAGCAATTAAAAAATATAAAAAGTCAGTCTCAAAAGTAAAAATGATGAATGAAATCAAACATTAAAGTTTTAAAAAGGCGATGGAAACAGTCTTCAAATTAAAAAAACTGTAAGATCAGGCTTTGGAGTAACAATGCAATGAAATCGGTCTTCAAGATATCAAGCCAAACAAACAATGAAATCAAATGACTTTATATATATAGTGTCACCCTAGGAACTCCCTTGGCTGCTGCCATTATAGAACTCTCATTTCAAATTTCTTCTACTGCATCAACCATGGTCTCTTGTTAATATTTTTTTTTTACATTTTGAATCTAGGGATAAAAAAGAGAAAATAAATTGTAAAACGAATCAATGAGCCAATGCCTGATACCTTGGACACCAATGGCTGATACTCCCTGTCAACTACAGCTTCTGGAAGTCTAATTATTATGAAATTACCATGGTTTACCATGTATGTTAAAGGATAACTCTTTTAACATAGCCAACTCGCTAGCAGAACAAAATCCCAACGCCTGACACTCCTGTCAACCATTGGGCCAATGGGGTTCAGTAAGACCAATAGATGACACCTATAATAATATATGCAGTTTATCTTTTCAACTAAAGTAAATGAATAAAGTCTAGAACCCCCCAACCTTTTATACAGTAAGAAATGTCACCTTCCTACAAAAACAAGTTGTATAAGACAATAAACTTCCAACTTACCTCTTAAGGAATTTATTTAGAAGAAGGAAAATAATGAGTCATATATTCACAAGTCTTTCAAGAATCTATTTCACATAAAAACAACCACACCACTGATCCTAGAGATCAGTTCAGATAGTCAAGTAAGGGTCACTAATGTTGCCAGTACTTGCACTACCCCGCGGGAATGTGGAAATTCCTTAGTGTTACGACGCTTAGACTGAGTGTCACCTATTGGTATTGCCAGGGAAGGGTGTCATCCATTGGTACACTTACCTTATCTTCAGGAAAGCACTGGAAGATAAGAAATGGAAATATTTTAAACGGCCAATGGATAAACAACGTTCGATATGCGGATGATGCTGTGATCTTTCAGATAGTCCAGAACATTTACAGTACCTCATCGATAGAGTAAAAGTGACTAGCCACGAGTACGGACTTGACTTTAAAATAATTAAAAAACAAAGTTATGGATTAAGCAAAATGTTATCCCTACATGTCATCTTGTAACTGCCCAGAACCCTGTTGAACGAGCCCGGAAATATACATATGTCGGTACCATCGTTAACGATCGATGGGATAATTCAGATAAAGTGAAGTCTCGCGTTGGAAAAATCAGAGCGTGTTCAACAAAACTTGTTCAAACTCATGAGTTAAAATTAGCCACAAAAATGACTTCTTCGCTGCTATGGGTTTCCTGTTCTGTATTACGTTGTTGAAACATGGACTTTAACAAAGTAGCACAATAAAAATATGCTTTTGAGATGTGACTCTACCAAAGGATGCTAAGAACGTCATGGACAGATCATGTCACAAATGCAGAGATACTTCGAATGATGAGGAAGGATAAGGAAGTACTGACCACGGTAAAAACAAGAATGCTTTAATACCTCGGTCACATCATGAGAAACAGACGCAGATACCATCTACTGTAATAAATTCTGCAAGGAAAGATACACGGAAAGAGAGGTGTTGGCAGGAGACGAATCTCCTGGCTAAGAAACCTCAGAGACTGAACTCACAAGACATCAGAAGAGTTATTCCAAGTATCTCACAACAGAGAAAGTACAGCCAATATGTTTGCCGACATGCAGAACGGATAGGGACTGGAAGAATAAAAAATAAAAAAAGAATATATTACTGAAGACAACTGAGGCGTGATACTGAACTGAATTTTCTTCTTCTTCTTCTTCTTCTTCTTCTTCTTCTAAATCTGTTTTCTATCCAGGGTCGGTTTTTCCCTCGGACTCAGCGAGGGATCCCACCTCTACCGCCTCAAGAGCAGTGTCCTGGAGCTTCAGACTCTGGGTCGGGGGTTTCAACTGGGGAGGATGACCAGTACCTCTCCCAGGCGGCCTCACCTGTTATGCTGAACAGGGGCCTTGTGGAGGGATGGGAAGATTGGATGGGACAGGCAAGGAAGAGGGAAGGAAGCGGCCGTGGCCTTAAGTTAGGTACCATCCCGGCATTTGCCTGGAGGAGAAGTAAGAAACCACGGAAAACCCCTTCCAGGATGTCTGAGGTGAGAATCGAACCCACCTCTACTCAGTTGACCTCCCGAGGCTGAGTGGACCCCGTTTCAGCCCTCGTACCACTTTTAAAACAATTTCGTGTCAGAGCCGGGAATCCAACCTAAGCCTTCGGGGGTGGTAGCTAATCACACTAACCATTACACCACAGAGGCGGACACATTCTTCTGCACCCCTTCTAACCCCCATCCCGATTGGGAATGAACTTTGACTTAAACGGCATCCATAGTATCACAGTTCATCTCAGCTACCCCCAACTAATATCGGTCATTTTCGGATTTTTACTTTTCACCCCTTCCTTTAGTGGAGTTAGGGGTTTCTTGCCCCTACAGTAATTTTTCCAAACAGTAAGTTATATGTGTATCAAGTTTGGTTGAGAGCTATGCTGGAACATAAACACATTCACCCATAATCTCTTGTTATTTTCGACATTTTCTTTTTCCATTCCTCCTCAACCCCTATGCCATGGGGACTGAACTTAGACTTTTCATGTTTATATATATATTACGTGATTCAGCCGCCCCTTCCAATGTAGTTTTATGCAACCTACATTATTTATTCCGTCCTGAAAACATCTGCCCTGCCAGTATGCTCAGACAACACTACCGGATATCTTGGGATTTACCGCCTCATCATGATAGGACGCCGTAATTTTGTACACGTATTCAACACTGGAAGACATACGTGAGCCTTCTGGATCATATGAACCTGACACGCCGGCGAAACACTAAATTGATATTGTGACCGAAGTAAACCTAATACTTACTATAAGCTGCCCAGCGTGCCGTACGGAAACGTAGTGTAGTTGGTAAAGATGTGGCGGAGTGGGTTTGCATGTCAGGTGGGAGGTTCGAGTCCGGGGCGAAGATTACAAATTTATGAAAAATTTGTTTAATACGTATCGCACGCAGTGTTAAGTTCAATACCCGCTTCCATGAAAATTGTGTGTGAATGAATGAGTTTGTGGCCCTAAACGAAGGTTCAAATATTTAGAAGGCTGGCTCATACAGACCGAAAATAATAGGAACACAACTGCCCTGGCAATGTTTTATCGCAGCAAATGCTCTATCTGATGACCGTTTTGGTGTATGCACATTCGAGCCCGGTGTCTTGCTGAAGCATTCCAGGTGTAATTGCTTGACAGGCATCGGTGATGAGTTGCCGGAGCTGGTCGAGGTTTTCCAGCACTTGAGTGTAAACGACGTTCTTCAAATGTCCTCATAAGAAGAAGTCTAACGGCGTTAAATCCGGTGATCTGGCGGGCCAATAAACGGGGCCTCCTCGTCCTATCCATTTCCCTGGCAGTTCCTCGTTCAGATGGTTACGAACGGGCAAAGTCGAATGTGGTGGAGCTCCATCCTGTTGCAACCACATAGTCAAACTGTCGTGCAAGGGCACGTTCTCCAGCAGCAGTGGGAGTTCCTGACGCAGAAAGTGCAGGTAGCGTGGGCCCGTCCACTGACCTTCAAAAAATAAGGTTCAATCAGGCGATCCCCCAAGATTCCACACCAAACATTCACTCCACATCGTACTTCATGCGCCGCCTGTCGCAACCATTGAGGATTGTACGGACTCCAATAGTACATGTTCTGGCGACTGACGTTCCCATTATTGGGGAAACGCGATTCGTCCGATAACAAGATATGCGATACGAATGTTGCATCATTATCCAGCCTACCTAATAGCCACCGACAGAACGCCATTCGAGCTTCGAAATCCCGCCCATGGAGTTCTTGGTGTAGCTCGAGATGGCATGGGTGAAATTTGTGTTCATGCAGTATTCGCCAGATCGACGGCTGGCTGTTGTTCACCTGCCGTGCAATCGCCCTTGTACTGATGTGTGGATTATTACAAGCTGCCTCCAGAACGGCCTCTTCTGTTTTACCCGATGTAACGGGCCTACCGTGGACTGGTGGCTGGTTGAAAATCACGCCTCTGGTGGCTGTTGAACTTAGGCGTCTTTCAACACGGCGGAATGTCGTAGCAGCCAGGGTGTCGCCTGTCGGGATACCGTTCCTGGTACAGACGTAGTGCCTCGCACGCATTTTGTCTTGCTTCCCCATAAATGAGGAGCATGTCAACGTATTCCTCTGTGGAAAATATGCAGAATTACAGCAGAGATTACAGTACATTCATGCCCTAACCAGCAGATTATGCGCAGGGCACATGATGAATAACAGCGTCACTCTACTGTTTGAATGTGGCAAACGTGGGCCTGTGTTAACGTATTCAAACATCATACCGAAGCAAAAATATTTGAACGATGCAGGATTCGAACCGCCGCTGGCACATTCCGTCGATTGCTTGGCGAACGTATATCCACATCCGCCACGCTACACTGATGGAAATATGCTGTTAGTACGACGAGAACAGCGTATATACGCCATCTGGTTCGGTGTTTAAGACATTAATTACTGCACTGTTACCTAGTTTTTGCATTGATTCCCCTCTTCGTTACACTCGGTCACGAAGCACGACACATTAACACAGTTACATGGTAGAAGGACGTAGCTACATGGTTTCAGGGCGTCATGTTTTGCGAACGGATGATATAACATTTCACTAGGGTTCAGAATCGTGTGCAAAATGTGCTCACTGAACATTAGTACCATACAGTACGCCTGCAGGGGAATAGCACCCATATAACCATGTGCACGCGCTGCTGAATCACACTGTATAGAAGAAGATAAGTTTTAGAAACGCATCGTGATCTTCACGTACTGTCGAGTAGGCAACCCGCTAATAAGACTTGTCTTGCGGTTTGCTTAACTCCCCCCCCCCCTTTTTTTTTTTTTTTTTTTTTTTTTTTTCACCCCTTCTCACTCCCTATGCCAAACTACAATTCAGATTTCGCTCAAACCATTTCCTCAACTCTCTCAGAATTAATAAGAACAAATTATGACATTTTCAGCTAAATCGGTCCAGTATACTTTGGATCTATTAATCTCAAATATACCAACATCAACTTTTATATATATATATAGAAAGAATAGATAAGTTTTACCGCATGAAGAAAAATAACGGTGATAATTGCAATTATTACATGTTTCACAAACATCCAATTATCTCCGCAAAGTCCGGCTCCATGGCTAAATGGTTAGCGTGGTGGCCTTTGGTCATAGGGGTACCGGGTTCGATTTCCGGCAGGGTCGGGAATTTTAACCACCATTGGTTAATTTCTCTGGCACGCGGGCTGGGTGTGTGTGTCGTCTTCATCATTTCATCTTCATCACGACGCGCAGGTCGCCTACGGGAATCAAATCAAAATACCTGCAGCTGGCGAGCCGAACATGTCCTCGGGCACTCCTGGCACTAAAAGCCATACGCCACTTCCCCAGCATTTTCCTGGTGTTAAAATGGGAAACCACGAAAAACCATCTTCAGAGCTTGGGTTCGAACCCACTTTCTCCCGGATGCTATACCTTTACATAACAAAAGTTGTAGAAAATATAATTTCCAATATGTCATGTCTCAGGCATGTTTACCGTATGAGCTACTTTGACGAATACTAAGGAACTTGGATTTCGTTTGTTGCAATTTGCTTTACTTCGCACCGGCGCAGATGGGTATTATGGCGACGATGGGACAAGAAAGGGCTAGGAATCGGAAGAAAGCGGCCGTGGCCTTAGTTAAGGTACAGCCCCAGCATTTGTCTGGTGTGAAAATAGGAAACCACGGAAAACAATATTCAGGGCTGCCGACCCATTATCTCCCAAATGCAAGCTCACAGCTGCGCGACCCTAACCGCACGGCCACTTGCTCGGTTATTATTATTATTATTATTATTATTATTATTATTATTATTATTATTATTATTATTATTATTATTATTATTATTCATTCATTCAAACGTTATCCTGCTGGTGTAGCATACGCTTGATCATAGCTATCTTGATGTAGAAGGCTGCTACCAAGATTTATGAAGTCACACGCTCAGTGCTAAGTCTTCGTTGTCGCGTATAATTCCTATACTACCGTTACGATACTTTTATCATAATATAACAAAATAAATGCAATAATAAGTCTATAAACACATAACGTTGAAGAAGCGTCATCAAAATAAATTGCATAGGCCTACAAATACAGAAATATATGCACTCAACATATGTTGCATATTAAAAATATTCGAATGAAGGCTACTCAACTGGACTGTACGATGATAGTCACTAGGCGAATTGTTATCTCTAAAAATAATGTCATTGTTTCATGCTTGTTCGAGCATATGATGTTGTTACTCGTAATTATTTATGAATAACTGTTAAAACGTATTTCCCAAAATATGACAGATCTTGAACACAACACTAAATAATTCTACTCCACACACCCATGCTTGTCATTGAAATTGGCCAGCTTCTTCAACTTTCATTTTCAATACTTCCCTATGCGTTCCACTGTGTTCTGACATTTAAAACGACTGCCCAGCATCATCAGTTAATTTTGGCTTTTCCCTGGGCGCAGTTGAAACGAAGCCGTCTGGTTTTTCGCCGTGTCTACGCGAATGATATGATTTTCGGAAAAATGTCTAATACAGACACGGGCATGTTTACTGGGTTCAAAATTAGCTCGGTGTATAGCATGAATCCATTCATTTCGTTCTCCTTATCGCTAAGAAACGCAAATCTTGATATTTCTCCTTCCTTATTTGAACGGTAATTAAAGAATTACGTACAACCAGGCACACTACACGTTTGTCCCATATAGCAAAGAGGAGCGTATACTAACACGTTATAATACTAATCATAATGAAATAATTAAACGATAAGCTTTTAAGTACGTTAGATAATTCATTATAGTTCAGTGAATTCAGCTAACCTGTCACATAACCTAGCAATGCTTCCCAACATCAGGCTGCTCATATTACAGTGCTGTAGTAGCAAACACATTCTATTGCCGAAATCACATGTTTTACTGATGCATTTCCGTAGAGTTATCCCTTGAAAACACCAACGAACACATTTAATAATGTTGAAATAACAACAACGAGCTAGCAAACCATCATGAAAACAAGACTCATGTTTCCATATCGAAGCACTAAAAGTATGACGTCATCCGTGTGAACTGTCAAGTGTAGCAGGCCGGAAGTACCTATCGAGTTGGGTATGGCTCGATGGATCAAGGAACGCCATTTCTTTACAATCAAAAACATTATTTCGCTGTAGATGGAAAGCTCTTATGTCGGCGTTGATGGCATCCTACCATCGTTGTTTTGGCCTTCCAACTGGTCGAGTTCTGCTGACTTTAAGGTGGTATGCAATATTGGCGACGGTATTTGGTGCTGCACTCATGATGTGGCCATAACAACGGAGACACCTCTCACGCATTTTCTCATCTGCTGGGGCGATGCCATTCTTCCGACGAATAGCGTCGTTTGTAATGTAGTCAAGGCGAGATATTCCAATCAACTAACGCAACATACGCATCACTATAACGTGAAGTTGGTGCTCTATTCGCCTCGTCACTGGCCAGGACTCAGATCCATTGATAGCTACTGGGCGAACAACTGCACGGTATATTTTCGACTTCATGTATATCAGCTTTCTCTTGTCACAGAGCACTCCCGTTTTCTCCCTCTATCGCATCCATCCGGGATTTACTTGCTCGCACTTCAGCATTGATGCTGGTATTAAAATAAATGAGATCCTAAGCAACGGAAGGTATCGGTCGTCGGTAGGTATTCACCACTGACTTCAATATCACCGTCACTCTGGTTTGTCCATCAACGCCGAGCATCGCTGACATGTAGACATTAGTACCGTCAGCAATGGTTAGTACAGCTAGTGCAATAAAAACTGAAGCAATGAATGGAAACGTAATTATTTTGCTTTCTAAACACAGACTGAGTACGCTACATTCTATTCGGAATGATATTAATATTTTTTATTGCAATCTACTCAACGTCGCATTAACACTGATAGGTCTTAAACGACGCTGAGATAGGAAAGGACTATGGCTGGAGAAGAAGTGGGCTAAATAAATATATGTACAATCCCGGTATTTACCTACTGTAAAAATGGAAAATCAAGGAAAACCATCTTCCTGGCCGAAGACGATGGTGTTTGAACCGATAATCTCCCCAAAACAAGTTTAAAATTCGCACAGCATACTGTTGGCGGTGGCAATGGTGATGGTAGTGATTAATGTTTTAAGAGGAAGCACAACTTGGCAACTCGCTCAGTTATGATGTTGATGACTATTATGATGATGATGATGATAACGACGACGATAAGAAGAAGAAGAAGACGTATTTAACGTCCCTGCTAGTATTATGAATTTTAAGAGACGCTAGAATGACGGGATTTTATCCTGAAGGAATTCTTTAACGTCCCTGATTCTAACGACACAGAGTTATTCAAACACCCTCAAAAGCCCCTATTTCAGCTGAGACAAACCTACTATTATGGATAAGAGACAACTACTAACCGACTGTTCCAGTGAAGTTAGAAAGAGAAGTGAGTAATACCAAATGATAACAATGAAGAGAACGCCACATTCGTTTTAGTTTCAGAACCTACAATCGATGACGCTGAAGATCAAACCATTAGGGACCAAAGAAGATAATTGATAGTTAGAAATATGTGACACCCGTTTCAAGCATTATCTTTGACGTGAGTCCCTAAGAGTTGGAAAGATAACTGAAAGTAACCAAGAGAGGACAGTCAGAATTTGTCACGGAGAGGAAATTAGCACACGACGATCTAAGACAGACATCTGTGGCTCCCGTTCATGTATCAGCAGTTTTCACTTAGGCGAAGGCTAGAAGAGAAAGGAGGTACAATAAGAAATATCACTCGATATATTAGAAAAAGTAGAATTTATTACAAGTAGACAGTTTCAGGCTGAAGTCAGAATCCCATTGTCGCTATTGAAGTATTGGTTGTTAAGCCCGGGGACGTAGACTTATTATGAGAATATTTTTTACCCTCCGCTGCCATGAAAAATAAAATGCAGTAACTTCTCTGTAAACGTACAATACTGCATTGTGTTCATAAAAAAATCCAATAACGAATAAACTGAGATACGAGATTTCTATTCCGGGCAATATATTCTTATCTGAAATTGACAACAGAGAGGAATACACAGATCATTCCTTTCACAGTCCAACGGTCCGTACAGAGAGGTCATTAGCATTGCACTGCGAGGAAGAGAAGCGTACTACATAATAAAATACTGTGACGAAGCAATGTGTATGGGCAATTAATGAAGATTTATCAGCAAAAAAACTCAATAATGGCAGAATAACTCGACTGTTTTTGCATAAATCCGCGAACAAGTGCTTCATTTCAGTTAGCAGTGATAATGTGAATGAGTAGAAAAGGAAGAAAAAATAACGCAAAGTTTGGCTTCTGTTCGTGAATAACGTAGAATTTTATCAAAATAACTACCATGTTCTATGGAGATTCACATTAAGGTAATCTTACAGCGTGGGTTCAGTAACCTCCACAAGACAGGCAATCTTCTTCTTCGTCCTCTTCTTCCTGACCTTTTCCCAATTTATTCGGGTTTGCACTTGATGTGGACTTTGGCCCAGTTTTACGGAGAGATGCCCTTCGTGACGACAACCTTAAGTGGAGAGATACATTCACCATTGGGCGTTTCTTTTATTGTTGGTAGTGTGGTGAATTGTATGTGCTCGTAGATGAAGGGATATGTATTGAAACGAACGCAAACATCCAATTCCGAGCCAATGGAATTAACCATACACAGTTGAAGTCCTCGACCCAATAGGGTATTGAACCCGAGGCCCTCTGAGCCAAAGGCCAGGACCCTCCATACGACAACCAATATTAGCCCGGAAATCAAATTATGTTTTATAAAGGACAAAAATAATCTTATATTCGTGACATATTTAAGGGCATTTGTTCGCCTCCATGGCCAGATGGTTAGCATGCTGGTCTTTGATCTGAGGGATACCGGGTTCTATTTCCAGCTACGTCAAGGATTTTAGCCTTAATTGGTTAATTCGTCTGGCTCAGGGACTGGATGTTTGTGCCGTCTTCAATATTAGAATTCATCTAAGGTAGGGCCCCATCCTCACAGACGTGCAGGTCGCCTACAGGGCGTCTACTCTAAAGACCTGTAATATATATATAATAATTTTTTACAAGCGAATGGACCACTAAGGATCACGCTACAACTTCATTTCTTTATCTTCGTGCGGAGTTTCCTCTGTGTCCAATACTCCTCCATGCGTTCGCTGGCCTGCTTCCGTTGTTCATCTGTCCAGGCTCTTCCGGTCTTCTTAGTTCTTTCTGCGGCTTGAACACCTTCCAAATTCTTCACTGCATTCCTAAACGTATTCCTTTCTAAGAGCTGGACTTCCGAGATGCTTAACCTTTCCATATCCTTCTTCGTTTCCTTAATCCATGCTGCTGTAGTCTTTTTTCTCCAGAATTAATCAAATATCTGTTTGGTAAATCTGTTTGCGTGCATTCCGTACAGATGTCCAAGAAACGCCAGCCCCCTTTTCTTCATGGTCTCTGAGATTCATTCCACCTTCTGGTAAACCTCTTTGTTGCTCCAAAGTTTCCATCCGCTTTCAGTTTGGACAGCTCCCATAACTTTTCTGAGGATTTTTCTTTCCAGGACCTCTAGCTTCTCCAGCTTGTAGTTCATGGACAGACATTCACTGGCATACAGGCATTCTGGTTTGACCATGATGCTGTAATGTTTTAATTTGGATTTCCAGGATAAGCACTTTTTATTGTAGACGTTTTTTGTCAAGCCGTATGCTCTCTCCTTCTTTGAGATCCGATCTTCCACTGCAGCTTTTTCTAGTCCATTCTCCTTTCGATCCGCCCTATCTCTGTTTCGAGGAATTTTGGTCCATCTTTGATGTTCGTCATGAATTTGTTTTTTTCTGCCGAGATCTTCAGTCCTGTTTGGATGGCGATTCGTTCCAAGAGGTTAATCTGGATGGTTGCGACCTCTGGACTTTCTGATATTATTATGATTGTTATGATTATTATGATTATTATTATTATTATTATTATTATTATTATTATTATTATTATGCAGGCATACATTTTACCAGGAAGGCATAGGCCCTAGCACATACAAGTTATAAATCTTTATTCATGAGCGAACGGCTGTGCGAGAGAATGTTCTCGTTCTCACTGCACTGCGTGAGGGAGACCGCATGAGTGGAGCAAGGTCAAGTGACGTCAGCACTGCCTGTAGCTTGCCTCCACTTAGAATTCTCTCGAAACCATTTTTAAGATTATCAATGACTAGATCAATAAATACGAGACCAACACTAAATTGTAGCCCATATTTTAAAAGTACAACCCTGCAAATTTGAGATTAATCCGTCCAGTGGTTTCCAAGATATAACAAGTAGAAGTTTGCCATCACCTGATTCAGAGCGCTGCTCGCAGCCAGATATAAATAGGTCAACGAACCAAGCTTATAGCCAGTGTGTATACCTTAAGCTCTAAGATTATGACAGAATGACAGTATGCTCCGTTGCGCCCCGCGAAGACGTAGACGTCACACTCGAGTACTTTGAAATTGTGCGAAGACGTCGCAAGTAAAGTTTCTACCGCGTCGTGACGAATGAAATGTTATAAAATTTTCACTACAAATTATCATTGTATAATATTTAGGTGTGTGTTAACCGAGTGAAGTTACAATAGAAATTGCGAATTGAAGTGCAATTGGAGATTCAAGTACTTCATTTACCAGTTGACGGTGTTGTGGACTTCGTCATTTTCTCGTAATTCTGAACTTTGTCACTGAATGTGACAATATTCTAAGACATCGCGTGTGACAAACTAAACTTCTAATTTATAACCATTTAAATGATTCTGAGACGCATTTCTCCTATACTAGTACAATTGTGAACTGTGTGAGATACTATTCCACTAAACGTTCAACAAATAACAAGGCTAAATGTGACTAATTTTTTCGTGTATTTTCTCGAACTTTCGATTACTACCACGAGAAACTAACTGAATGTTAAGAACGTTTTATGGCAATATTAGATCGTACGGACTCGTGTTATGCAAATTCAGTCGTAAAATCTTCTTAATCTATGAACATTATTATTCCAGAGACTGTTGTAGAGACTGTTATTAATGACATTTTTTCAAGTTTTTCATGGACTGTGATGATTATTCTACGGTCTAACCTAAGACATAATCAGTGACTATTATGAACTGTGACAGTGTTCAATCCTTATTCTATAAACTGTGTGTGTGAAAAACTGTATTTTCCGTTTTGAAAACGACCGTAGGTCATTACTTCATTAACTTGACTTGCGAATCATACTGTTGCATAGACTGTGGTATTCTAAGTCACGTATTCAACATCGTGAAATAAAAGTGAGAATACGAACTGTGCATTGAGACTTGTGTCAGTGTATAATACCAGTCTTAATGATAACTGAGAGCTCTATAGTCTATTATCCTGTGCCAATTGAACTTTCCATGTTCCGACATTATCTTTCAAAGAACATCGGAAATCTTGGCAGTGTTGTGAGATTCTGCTCCCCAGAACGTCATTTCCAGCGTGGGATTAACGTGGCTTCTTCGATCATGGTACCCATCGAGGGACATCGACGAGGGATAATAACGTGGTATCTTCATTGAACGGACTTGTCACGCTGCTGGTGCTGAGTTCGAGCCTTGGCTGCACGCTGCAGAAAGTTCCAGTCACCAAGCCGCAGGACAGCACTTCACCAACCCTTGTAAGTAGATTCCAGGTGATTTCCTTATATTTTGAGTGAGTAATTCCACTTAGACACTAACTGACTTTTAACAAAGCACTCAATTATCATAGTGCTCCATCCAACAACAGAAAAGTGCTTCGTGTGAATTTCAGCTTGCTATTCCTAATAATTTAAGAAGACTTCGTGTCTTGCTTTTGAACTATAAATTCTTCTTTAAAATCGTTTATAACTTGAAATAATTTCATGTAGATGAACTCTAGGGTTTGCAAGTACATTATTTTAATTTATTATAAAATCAACTTAGATGAACTGTAGGAGTATACAACAAGTGTTTGAAACTTTTATTGAACTATCACATTATTAATGGAACTGTGTGTTAATATTATGTTTGAAAATATTAGAAAAACTGTAGGTTTGCATCACAAGTGATCGACTTAATTTTTACGCAGGCTAGAAATGTGGTCAAGTGAAATCCTATGTGCAACGTATTATTTTGGTATTTAAATCCATTTAAGAAATCTTAGATGAACTGTAGGGTGTTTACGATCTATAAAAATTGATATTTATTTCGGACATTTTTTCAAGTGGATGTCTCAGAATACAACAGCACCGATATTTTATTTTTGCATTTTTTTCGGAAATATTGACTGCAAATTTAATTTTGAAGATTCAACTGCAGAGTGATTTTCATGAATATTTTTAATAAATATTATCAAAAAGATTTTTCCATCTATTATTCCCCCTGCGAAACTATCCATCTCTGTACCTGCTCCAATAAGTAACCGAACACTACCTGAGTCCTTCGCATGCTCTGGCCCCATAATCATTTCCTGGTACAATATATAAATGAAGTTGTATTGGTCCACTGTCTGCAATTGCATTTATTTTGCCAATTTACATATATTTATCCATTTTAGGTCAATTCAAACGGTATCAGTGGTTTTTAGCTTCCGTATCCGTTTGTCTGTATATTCCACTATCACGGTGAAACGGCTTGATAGATCTCGACCAAACTTCATATTTAGAGTCTACTCATCCAGGAACAGGTTTTGATGTGCGTATTATTCAAAAGTTACTGAATAGACTGGGGATTTACAGGAAGACCAGAAGAGGTTTTTTATTTTATTTTCTACTAGTGATTTTTTGTAAAATCCGTAGCCCATATGTAAAACGTCTCTTCATTTTAAATGATGTTTGTTATGTACCTAATTTCTTTTACTCTTCAAGTGACGAAGAATACTATTTTCTACGGACTCCATGCTCTTCAGCCATCGACGGACACCTTCGCAGATGGTGGTGGTGGTGATTAGTGTTTAAAGAGGAAGTACAACTAGGCAACCATCCTCTGTATAACACTAATTAGAGAGAAAAATTGAAGGGGTTCGACACTTCGAAAAATGAAGTTATCGGCCAAAGGAAGACAAGGGCCACGAAGGGCATGAAAATGAAAGACTCCCTAGGGCTCCATACGTAAAACCGTCGGGGTCTGAAAAGAACAAGAGTTGACCAAGGGAGGTCGGATAGGATATATGAAAGTGAGAAGCTGGCACAAGTAAGTGGAAGCAATGCCAAGACTCAACTGAGGGCCTCGTGGTCGCCAATCCACGCTACAAAGTTCAGAGCCGCTGAGGCCCCTTTTAGTCACCTCTTACGACAGGCAGGGGATACCGCGGGTGTTATTCTACCGTCCCCACCCACAGGGGGTACACCTTCGCAGATCGACAGCGAATCTACCGGTTGCCATGGCAACGTCTCTGCTTACCAGCAGGGATGTACCGTAAGCCTAATGCCACCTTCGTCATCATTTCTGCAAACTCGTGGTTGTTCGTTGGGTAGAAGGCAGGCGCGGCTCCATAATACGATCTGCAGAGCTGCAGAACCACCACAATGAAAGATACACAGTAATATATAGCGATTAGCGATGCCATCCTTCATATTGAGTGTCTATATCGAGCCAAATATCGATACCCATACAGCTGCTGGTGATCTGGCAACCCTGTTTAGATCTGTGAACGACAGAACATTAGGAGAGCCACGGCCGACTGGAAGAGCACACTTAACTACAGCTTTCTTCCGATAGGTGGCTAAGAGTCGCCCGTAAGGCTCTGTATGAACTGCACGCCTTGCAGTACGTCTGACCTATTCCCGTGACCATAGAGTTAGTAAATAATACACTAGACAGCGCCACCGTCCGTGAGAGAATCGCTGCAGCGACGAGCATGTTGAAATCTTAGCTGTTTGGGAAAAGCTCCCTCCACTGTACTCATCAGTGTAAATAGAGATTTTTTAAAAACTGTATGGATATTGATATGGTTTAAAATTCTTACATGTCGACATTCTCAGATACTACAGTATAGTTGTGATGCTTCTGTTCAGTAGAAAGAAAGCCCAAATAGCTTAAATACAGGATAAGTGCGCTATAAAAGAGGATAGTTGTGATAAAGTAACACAAAATCAATTTACTGTTCATGTTAAGTCTTCAAACAACGTACCTTAAGATTGGAGGTATGTATATTTATCTACTCATCCAGGAGCAGGTTTTGATGTGCGTATTATTTAAAAGTTACTGAATAGACTGGGGATTTACAGGAAGACCAGAAGAGGTTTTTTATTTTATTTTCTACTATTGATTTTTTGTAAAATCCGTAGCCCAGGACTTCAGCATAATTCTATCCAACGAACGAAAACATTCTCTCTCGTACGAAGCGAATGAGCGAATTCTTAGGCCTACAAGTAATCATGACAATGTTTCTCCGTAATGGTAGTGAATTCTTCCGAGTTAGGTAGTCATGAAAATGAAAACAGAAACGTTAGTACCATCACATGATGTTTCCCCTCCATTGAGAAAGCCGGCTCCCAAAGATGTATGCAGGAGGACTCGAACCTTTGTAAATATGAATGTGTCGATAGATCAACATTTTTTCGATAAGCGGAAGAGGGGCTTGAATTTTTATAACGTTTTAATTGTTGTTTTTTGTACAAGTCAGTTATTTATATTGTCGATGTCCCTCGAAATCGGGGTCTTACAAATTGAGATGAACGTCTACCTGTATTTTTTCGGTACATTTCAGAGAACTTCACACTGATGGAGTAAAGCGTTTCCACGGAGTTGGAGGACAGATTCACACGAGCTCAGCTGACACTTCCCGTATGCAATACGAATTAGATTTGTCTATTACACTTACTGCAATGGACTGGGCGTCACAGAGCAGAACCACCAACATTATTCAGCACGAGCCGCCACTGGTAGAAGGCGAAAGAAGCGTCAAGCTACCAGTCTGAGGGATATTTTAGGAATACCGTTGGGGGCTACAATCGTCTTCAAATAATGCTAAGCGTGGTTGTTAATATTAGAACAGTGCCACGGAGTGTAGCCTATTATTTCACATTTGAAAGTGTTTTCTGGCGTTTGCTATAATTGTTACGTACTGTATTTAACCTCTACTTCAATTTTCTGCTTTAATTTCTTACTTCTTCCTTGCCTCTTTATGCTTAAGAAATAACACCATAAGTAATTTTCTTATCTGAATACTTAACATGCCCTGCGCCTAAATGTCTCCTTTCCTACCGCTTTCAAAGACCGTAACAAAATTATCAGAATTTAGCAAAGTACCTTTCATTTTTCCGCATGCTATTTACATATGTTTCCTATCCGGCTGTCCTCAGATATTATCCTATCTTCAGCCCATGGCTAAATGGTTAGCGTGCTGGCCTTTGGTCACAGCGGTCCCGGGTTCGGCAGGGTCGGGAATTTTAACTATAATTGGTTAATTTCGCTGGCACGGGGGCTGGGTGTATGTGCTGTCTTCATCATCATTTCATCCTCATCACGACGCGCAGGTCACCTATGGGTGTCGAATCAAAAGACCTGCACCTGACGAGCCGAACTTTTCCTCGGACACTCCCGGCACTAAAAAGCCATACGCCATTTCATTTCATTTCCCTCCATATCCACGTCTCTAACTACCTTAATTACTCGCTATGTATGAGAGTAATAATCCCGCAACCTGGACTCTCGCGTCTTTGAATGGTATTTATTTCGTGCATTTTTCCTTCACAGTCAATGACTTCCCTGATTAAGTAACACAACGTACCGTTAACTCCAATTTATTTAGAGCCAGTGGGTAGGTTGTGACACTTTTGAGAGTTGGTTCCTTTTACTATGGCCACTAAAATGAGCTGCTCTGGGAAAATCATCGTTCAAAGCTGGGAAACACCGGTCCACGGCGTCTGAGAATGCTTCTGAACATAAAGCCGGTTTTAATGCGAACCGATTTAAGAAAACATTTAGAGAGTGATGCGCTGATGGCAGGTCAGGCTCAGTTCGCAGAGAGAACGTCATTGTACATCTAGGGCGTCTAATGCTGCTTTTAATAATGTTGTTTTACGTCCCATGGTTTTCGAAGACGCCGAGGAGCCGGAAATGTTGTGCCACTTTGTAGTTTTCTACGAGCGACACTTCTTCATATACCATCTAACTGAGACAGGATCAAACCCACTACCTTGGGGACAGCTAACCAACGCTCTACTATCTATCCCAGGGGCTACCTGGCCGAGGCAGTAAAGGCGTGCTCGGCTCGTCCGGAAGGACGTGGGTTCGAATCCCCGTCAGGAAGTGAAATTTAAGAAACTAGATTTCCACTTTCGGAGGTGCACATGGCCGGGTGTAGAACTAACCCCTCTACCCCATCAAGTGCTGAGGTTACGAATAGTGGAAGCCTTTACCTTCCACCACTCCAAGGGCCTTCATGGCCTGTAGGAAGATGACTTTGCTTACTATCTATCCCATTTAGCACAGCAAGACTGCTTCAGAGCACGAGGCCAGTCTATGTACTGACAGACTTAAGAAGAGCACTGCTCGAGGTACAGTGTGTGACACTGATCGTGGGCCAAAGTCCTGCCCTCAGAATGTCAGATAGTACCGTTTAAATGAAACAACTTTCGATGGACTCAATAAAAGTGATAGAAAGGTCTTTTTATTTACACGAGAGAATTCAACCACTGAGGAATATTTTTCAGGCCATCTCAGTAACATAGATCAGATACTACTGAGGAAGACCACAACGCTTAAAAGGAAATAAAGCAAGACTTGGTATTGTTAGAAAATTAAGCTCAACCTCAAGTGAAGCTAGATATCTTACTCTTCCATGAAGTGAAGGGCAGCGAAGTGCATTAACATATAACCCTCTCGTCTATTACATTCAGCACCTCAAAGTAGATATCAAATGGAAGCACGAGTCAGAAGGAATTTCCTATTCCTCAAGCAAAACTAATTGGATTCCACGGTTCATTCATCAGAATCTCAAATTTCTCTACCGAAAGGGCCAATGCCAACTTTGAACATTTCTTTTAGTCTGTAAGATCCTACAATTGTACAGTCCAAATCACTGACTGCCCGCTTGTGAAGGAGTTGAAGATGACTAGAAGCCATGCTTGATCCACAAGATCGATATTGAGGCCTCTATAAACAGTCAACAACAGATATGATAGCCGTGTTGCTGGCATGGAAAGAATGTGACAAATGAGTCTTTCCAGAAAACGAAAGAGTCTTCTAAAGAAAATATATGTCCCTTTCTATGTTTATCAAATTATGTTAAGGCAAGGCGAGATGAACTACTGACATTTATTTCTTCAAATGTCTGATTAGTTCTGCGAAGGTAAAGACTGTAAGGTCAGTCTATGTAAGAACTCGCGAAAAAAAAATCAAAAATCAGGACAAGAAAGCTTTCTTTCCAAGCAATTTCACCGGACGACCTTGATATATAAGATTACATGAATGAACCCTGTATGTTAGATGTCTAAATATTCTTGATCCGACCTGTCCATTACAGGTACAAGGAGTGGGAAGAAATGTCGTTTAAAACGATCAGTCAGCCAATGATCGTCACAACTCACAGCTCTCAAGGACGAAGGTCAAATATTTGGACAAACTCTTTATTTTATGTCCTCGGTTGAATGGCAGATGCGAGGTTTGCCTGTATTGTTATGGACCGAGTTTAGGAACATTGGTAATATCAGTAGCTCTGAATTCTCAGAAAAATGTAATGCCACAGAGTTTTCCAGCTTTGTTAATAATAATAACTGTAGTACATGGACTATTGGGGTCTCTGAAGTGGCGCCCGCCGAAAGGCGAGCGATATTCAAAATGGCATTCGTGAATGTTAATCAACTAAACACATAGCCTATGGGGGCGGTGGATCGGCATTAGGAGTCCATCAGCAGGGGGTCTTCAATGAGCCTAATATTTCCCCACTTCAGCATCTACATGGCATGTTCTAAATGTATATCTATTTCAGCTATGCTGTGTTGTGAAGAAATATGTACCTTCCCATCAAGAATCAATAAATTAGAGGGAAAAATGATAAGTGATTTAGCGTTTGTGCCTAAATCGGAATTGGTCCAGCACTTTCAAAACTATTCCTGATGATGATTCACAGAAATTCCTTCCAGTTGGGGAATATTTTGAAATGACTCGCATTCGCACAAGAAGAACAAGGGAACGCCAACAAGCAATTCCCCCTCTATATCCAGTAGAACCACTACGATTCAGTAGTTCAGCGACTATCGAGGAGTAGAATAATCGCCTACAAACTGTTGTAGGGCGCCATCATCTAAGTCCTTATTAGTTCATAACCAAATTTCAAAAGGAACAGGCAGAGATTGAAACGATCGAATCGAACCCGGGACCCTCTGAACCGAAGGTCAGTACGCTGACCGTTCAGCCAACGAGTCGGCCTTTGTTAGGAATAATGAATTGAGAAAAGTATCTTCTAATCAGAGATATCCTGTCGTTAAAATAGTCGTGCGAGAACTAGGACAACTTCCCCAAGAGCCGCATTATGCATTTCATCATCTAAACCTCAGGTAGAACATCTACGTTCAACTCCAGAAAATAGTGGCTTTTGAAACCGTCAGTATTTTGAGGAAAGTGCTGAATAGTGATTTGAAGGATCCATAACGCGCAAAAAATCAGTGGATGCATAGTTTTTCACTCGGATTGGATATTAATCCCACCTAATGTAACTGAATACCGAGGAAGCATGAGACTACGTGGATAATAATAATAATAATAATAATAATAATAATAATAATAATAATAATAATAATAATAATAATAATGGGGCTGTACCTTAATTAAGGCTACGGTCACTTCCTTCCCATTCCTAGCCCTTTCCTATCCTATCGTCGCCATAAAACCTACTTGTGTCTGTGCGACGTAAAACAACTTGAATAATAATAATAATAATAATAATAATAATAATAATAATAATAATAATAATAATAATAATAACCACAAGAACCTCGTTTATGGGACCGAAACGGATCCGGTTTATCGAAAATCCGGATAATCCGGAAAAACTAAAAAACAAATACAGTACATGTTATTTAATCTATTACGAGTAACATAAGTTGTACAGTAATACCTTTTTTCAATTGTACAAAAAAATACAAGAACACTTTTCGTACATTTACGTCTCTGCTTTAAGCACTAAAGTAATGTGTGAGTTCTTTTTTCTGTTTTACATTTGTATAGCGTTTGCGCGCAGCACGATCACTAAGACGTTTTACTAACAACAGTTCTGCCGGTGTGGTTTCAGTCAAGGATTCTAAATAGGCTATCAGTTTGTCCAGCTGCACTGTTGCCTTTCCATGAGTCATTGTTTCTTCTGATGGAACACCGGTTTCGTTTTCGAATTCGTTGCGTTGCATTCAGAAGAGCGTGGGTTCTAATACTTCCTCGGCCGTCCTGGGAATGGTTTTCCACGGTTTCCCATTCTCATTTCCAGGTGAACGGCGGAACGGTACCTTAGATACACCGTGGATGAATTACTTCCAATTCCTGTCCGTAACAATTCTTGGCGGAAAAGACATTCAAGAAGAGTCAACGCCGTAAAAGAAATACTGTAGGGCTACGAGTAAAAATAAATGTTTATAACTTTCGATCCGGATTAATGAGGGCCAGATAAACGAGGTTCTTGTGTTATAATAAAATAATATCATCATCATCTACGTACATATAATCATAAAGTTCACGAGTTTGTACACTCATTTTATGAATAAATTTTCCTTTTATTACTTTTCCATACGTGATACTTTTTCCCTTTAGTGTCAATCTATCTGGTTATTGTGTCTGATTAATTCTTCACCGAGCTCGATAGCTGCAGTCGCTTAAGTGCGGCCAGTATCCAGTAATCGGGAGATAGTGGGTTCGAACCCCACTGTCGGCAGCCCTGAAGATGGTTTTCCGTGGTTTCCCATTTTCACACCAGGCAAATGCTGGGGCTGTACCTTAGTTAAGGCCACGGCCGCTTCCTTCCTATTCCTAGACCTTTCCTATCCCACCGTCGCCATAAGACATATCTGTGTCAGTGCGACGTAAAGCAAATAGCAAAAAAAAAAAAAAAAAGATTAATTCTTTTGGCTCAGGGACTGGGATTTGTGTTTGTCCCAAAACTCTCATATTATATTCACACAACACACCACACTACCATTCACCACAAACACAAGCAATAGTAATTACATCCTTCCATATAGGATGGGTGTCAGGAAGGGCATCCGGTCGTAAAACAGGGCCAAATCCACATGTGCTACACAGTTCACACCCGTGACCCCACAGGTCTTAGCTTACTGCTTGCTAACAAAATAGATTTGTGCTTCCAGCTTGTGTAGTTGAAAATATCCATTAATTATAGTTCCTACAGCTATGTTGGCAACTTCTCAGTAGGATAGGAGTATATATTCCTTGAAGTGGACGGGAGGATTTCTTTTACAGCAATATTACTGGTATGTAAGTTATTTTTAAATTTCGGGTGTTGCCTCCATATTTGTATTCATGTCCATTTATTCTATAATATTATTGATTACACAATATAGACTAAGTGGGCTGTCATTAATGTGTTAACCAACTGAGGAGCAATTTATAAATAGTTTTATGCTCAATGATCCAAAAATATAAATATTACATGCCAGAAAACTGAATATTAATGAGGATATTTATAGTTCAAGTTTCATTATGATACAGGTTCTCCACCAATCAGAGTTCAGATTTTCATTATGATACAACTGTTTGACCAATTAGGTAAGGATAGCATCGCACCTGCACTCAACGCACTAACTTTGCACTTGTTTCCAAAATCAAACATGTCGTACACACATATTAACATCAATGTACCTTCTACTTCCAATATTCCACAACCACACGGCACATTCCCGTAAATTCACTTCACCAACTGTACGATAAACAATTTGTATTTGAAATAAAGCTAGGTTATGATAACCTTCCATCAAAGCTTTGAAAACATATGATATTATCAAGGTCTCTGATCCAATCATGGAAAATCAATCACCCAGCGCATGCGCTCTGTTCAGTAAACTTAACTGTGAAGCGACCTCTCAACAGAAATTTATTATTACAGTAAACAATGTTTTAATATAAACCACCTATTCAATAAATTAAAATGTTATTACATTTAGAGTTTCACCATTAATATAAAGTTAAAAGCAGGACATGTTTTGCTCCCTTATATAGCATCATCAGCCAATCTAGAATCTCATAGGTTGGTTTATATTTACCGTAGCCTAAAACTAATGACTTAAAAACTATTTGTATATTTTACAATCTTAAACTTATTTTACTAATATCATAGAAGGCAGAAACATTGGTAGCATGCCTTATTAACTAGAACTTAATAGTGGAAAAGTTGATAAAAATATATTCATTCAAAAATTATGGTAGAATAAGTTTGCTCTTAAATATTTACAAACATTCGGTATATCTAAAATCTTGAAGAATGACTTGTGATTCAATCTTAAGAAAATATGATTAGGTCATAGATATTTAAAGTTTAAAACATGAGATCGGGCTGAAAGTTTATGTTATCCTTTGAGGATAAGAGTCTATAAAATTCTAAGATTTCATCATCTTGTTGATTGTAATATGCGACAGGTTAAACATTAGTCTTTACGAAGTATGAACTTTTGTTGTCTTTGACTCTGGTGATGTTGTTGATTGAGTATGTATTTGTTGACATTAATGAACAAAGCTTTGAAGCAATGAATTAAAATGGAGCGTACTTAAAAGGGATGTGATTCGACGAACAAGCTTCTAAATTGTGAGGAACCTACAGAACTCCTTCATTTGGACACCTACACCCCAATAAAAACACTACCAGAGAACATCAATCCCCCCAAAATAAAGGAAGTCTACCAAGCACTGAATAAATTAAAAAACTTCAAAGTGCCAGGAGAAGATCAGACCTTTGCAGAAATTTGAAAACATGCAGAAAAATCAACAAAAGTTGCCCTCCATCCACAACTTGCCTCTATCTGGATTAAAGAAGAACTACCAAAACACTGAACAACAGCCCTCATTCACCCATTGCACAAAAAAGGAGACAAAACCAACCCTAATAACTATAGGGGAATCTCGCTCCTAGACATAACATATAAAATCTTTTCAATTTTCATTCTTAACAGGATAAGTTTACAACTTGAGAAAGAACTAGGATAATATCAAGGAGGTTTCAGACTCTGGAGGAGCTGTCCTGATCAGATCATGAGTCTTAAATTGATAATGGACTATAATAGGAGAAGAAACAGAGATGTGGTGATAACATTTGTAGATTTCAAGAAAGCTTATGACTGCATCCATAGAGAATCTCTGTTTAAAATTTTAAGACACCTTGGACTACACCCCAAATTAAAAAACATGATAGAATTGACTCTCACTAACACCATCAGAGTCATTTAAAATCAAAACTGGACTACGGCAGGGAGATGGGCTCTCGCCACTATTATTTAATTTTGCTCTAGAAATGGTAATGAGGGAGTGGTTTAGGAAATGTCCCCCAAAAATAAAGATTGGCCGAAAAATCAAAACAAACTGCTTGGGTTTTGCCGACAATTTAGCATTACTAGCAGATGACATGGATAGATCAAATCACGAATGAAGAGATAGATACTGAATCGAATTGGTGAGAGGAGATCGATTTAGCTAAATTTGACGAAAAGAAGAGACAGAATGATAGAGCACATCCTAAGACATCCAGGACTTGCGCAGTTGGTTTTCGAGGGGAGTGTGGGCGGTAAGAATGGTAGGGGTAGACCAAGGTATGAATATGACAAGCAGATTAGAGCAGACATAGGATGCAATAGTTACTAGAACTGAAAAGGTTAGCACAGGATAGAGTGGCATGGAGAGCTGCATCAAACCAGTCTATGGACTTATGACTCAAACAACAACAACAACAACAGCAGCAGCAGCAGCAGCAGCAGCAGAAGCAGTTGACATAAAAGAAGCAAAAACCTAGATGTCAGAACTTCAAAACATGCAAATAAAGTTGGCCTCAAAATATTTTTTTTTTTTAAACAGGAATTATGCCCCAAAAACCAACACAACTAAAAGAAGTTAGCATAAATGGTAATAAAATCAAAATAGTAACTCAATTTAAATATCTTGGAGAAATAATAACACGTGACCTAAATGAAAAAAACTCAATCCAAACAAGAACAAATAGATTAGGTAAAGTACAAAAATTAAAATGGGACATCTACAAAAAGAAATGTCTATCAATAAATGCAAAAATAAAACACTACAACACAGTTATAAAACCGAAAGCTACATATGCAGCAGAAACACTTTTTCACCTGAATAAATCAAAGATTGATGGACTTCAGAAAATTGAAAGGAGGATTAGAAGAAACTGCATCAATAAAAAATACCAGAAAGATGGACAGTGGTGGATAATACCTAACAAAGTCATGTACAAAGAGCTAGAACCTATTACAGACACTATGCATGAGAGGAGACTGGGATTCTTTGGACATATCATGAGGACGCAGGATTCAAGATTTCTGGAACAACTAGTACAACACAATCTCGTCTCAAAAAATACCACAACAGGATGTAAATGGATCAGAGAAGTGAGAGAGGATCTGAAGGAAATAGGCCTTACAACAGAAGACATCACAAATAAGATAAAATTGAATACAAAACTCAAGAATACAAACCTCCGCTTTACCCTTACATGAAACAAACCAACAACATGCATATTTTCAACCGAGGAAAGGGCACGAAGATCGGGGCGTCTGAAGAAGTACTGGGAGGACCACAAAGCCCGAACAATCTCTTCAAAGAGACCTGAATGATGGACTGATAAAGTGATCCTATGTGGTCATAAAAGAAGAAGAATGAGTGTGATGTGTGCAAGGGAAATCTATATTCACCTAACTTGACTGAAAGCCATTTATTGATGTCTACCACCCTCCTCCCGTGATATCCCTTGGACCCAGGGACTTCTTGTCTTCTATAAATTTTTTTGCTCTCGCACTTCTAATTCCCAATCACTGCGGTTTGACAGAAGGCAGTTTGGGTTTAAGAAAGGCTATTGCAGTGTGGATCAACTTGTAGGATTCCAGCAAAATATAGCAGACATTTTAGACTCAGGAGGTCAAATCGACTGCATCGCTATTGACTTATCTATGGCTTTTGATAGTGTAGATTGTGGGAGACCACAGGCAGAAACGGGGGCCACTGGAGTAGACAAAAGAGTGAGTAAATGGATGGCTTAATGGATAGAAAAAAGAACTTGGGCAACAGACTAGATGAATAATTATCTGATCCTGTAGTGATAAAGAGTGTGTTCCCACAAGACAGTATCATTGGACCTTTCTGTTTTTGTATATTTAAATGATATGAGTAAAGAACTAGAATCACAGACAAGGCTTTTGCACATGATGTTATACTGTATAAAGTAATGAGTTACAGAATTGCAAGTGACTGTGTAAATACTTCAACAATGTGAGATGAATAGTAGACAATAGTATGATGGTAAATGGGGTGGAAAGTCAGGTTGTTAGTTTCACATGTTTTAATCACTGTGTAGATGAAATGAAGTACCCCACTGAGGATCACTGTATGTACCAAGGTGTTAACATAAGCCTTTCAATGGGGTAATCACAATCACATTAATGGGGTTGTGAATAATGGTTACAGAACTCTATATATGGTTATGAGGATATTTAGGGGTTGTGGTAAGGTTGTAAAGGAGAGAGAGCATGTAAGTCACGGGTAAGACCACGAGAGTATGGTTCCAGTGTATGGGACCCTCACCAAGATCACTTGATTTGAGAACTGGAAAAGACCTAAAGAAACCAGCACGATTTGCTCTGGGTGATTTCCACCAAAAAGTGTAGTATTATGAAAAATGTTGCAAACCTTGGGCTCGGAAGATTTGGGAGTAAGGAGACAAGCTGTTCAACTAAGCAGTCTGATGATATAGATGTTGATTCCCATAGGGAATTTGAAATATTTGTTCCGAATGAGTACATTTATAATACCAATATAAATGGTCCGTTATTGGACATTATAAAATTTTCCAGCTAACTCATTCCTGGTTGCCAGTGTTTCGCCCCAGTGTGCTAAGTCAGACTCATCAGTTGGTAAATAGCACACCCACCAAGACACTGGCTAGTGCATACCGTGGAGGCCACTGCATAGGCTAATTGTAGCCACCGGCAGTGCCAATGCACTCCATCTCATTACCAAAAATTGATGCCTGCTTGGCCATCAGATGATATAGATGTTGATTCCCATGGGGATTTTGAAATATTTGTTACGGATGAGTAAATTTATAATACCAATATAAATGGTCAATTCTTGAATGTGAAATACAGTAATGACTGTCCTTAATGTTGCTATTAATATTCAGAAAAATAAATAAAAAGGTAAAATGGTAAATAAAATGTTAAGTTTTTGATACTCTCTGAGCAAATTTCGATAGAGGGTTGACAGTCTACCGACCTAAATGCGGTAATAATAGCACTATACAATAAAACTTTCACCAAAGGAACAATATTGCACATGCATTACAATTAAATAAAAGTATGTTGTGATTATACAATTACAAAGGCATTTGGTATTTGACTACAAAGTAACAGACACTAGGTAGAACGAAACAGACACACTGGCTGAGTGTCGAATGCGCGTGGCAAGTGGGTGACCTTGGCAAATATACCCCTGCTACCCTTTGTCGCAGAACATGCTACACATTGCCCCGTAGGTCTCCACTACTTGCTGTGGTGCTGTACAATTCGGTTAGCCATGACAAACAACATTTTTTTGCATATTTCCAGAAAGTATTTTTCTTAATAATTAAAGAATTTAAAGGAAATAATTAGCTGAAAAGAGAACAGGGTTTGTACAAATTGCTTTTTTTAATAATTCCCAGTTTCAGGCAGCTAAAATGGAATAAAAATATAATTTTTTTCTCCAAAAGGTGTGGGGGAGAGGGCAACTGCCCCCACTCACCCCCCCTAATTACCGCTACTGTCAAACTGGTGAATAATTTTGCAAATGTGTCTAATATCATCAAAAAGAATGTTTTCCCAGAGCTTACATCCAACACATGTGCAGTTGACTGGCTTGTAGCATGCTTATCATAGTGCATTGACACTGCCGGTGGCTACAATTAGCGTACGCAGTGGCCTCCACGGTATGCACTAGCCAGTGTTTTGGTGGGTGTGCTAGGTACCAACTGATGAGCCCAGCCTAGCACATGGAGGCGAAACGCTGGCAACCAGGAATGAGTTTGTACAAGAGGAATTACTATAGCAACTCTTCATTCATATAGCTCCTTCATGCAAACAGTAATCAGTATATTTCACATATGGTACTATGTCCCAACCTTTAGTATATCCCCAGAAATCTTACCAATTCCAGCTGATTTTCTAGTTTTCAACTTTTGTACCTTTTTGTAAATTTTATTATCATAGGTAAATTTCAGTAATTCGCTAGTGTTAGTCACCCCCTCTACATGGATATTATCCAGCTATCTTTACATACCACTGACTACAGTAAGTACTTCTGCCTTCTGTAAATCCTTAGAATCGTGTAAAACATCCTTGTACATTAATGTCCACTCTGGAACCTGTTTCTGCCTTAAAGTATCTCTACTTACACGTACCCTTCCATTTTTAATAAAATGCCAATTATGCCTGTCCTCCTGTTATCCTTAACTGACATATTTGCTAAATTCAATTTCCTGGTAAGTTCCTACAATCTCTCCTTACTTCCACAACCATTCCTCTCTATATTTCATTCTACCTGCACCTCCTTTTTAATTTCTCTGTTTTAATATAGTGTGTCTTTACTGTTCCTTACCCCCTTTAAATTTACACACCTGTTTTTACACTCCTTGACAACTGCTTTAAACCCATCCCACAGGCTATTTATATTGTCATTTACCATTTTCTACCAATCAAAATTACTTTTTTTAAACTTCATCATGCCTGTCTTATTAACCATTTGGTATTGCCTAATATTCCCACCTTTACAACCTTTCTTTATTTAGCATATATTTTTCACTACAATAAAAACATTTGTGCCCAACGACATCATAGCATGAATATAATGATTATGTGATGAAACCAAGAGCTGTATCGAGGTCTAGGATGGAAGATCATGTTGGTTCAAAATGAGGAGTGGAGTCCAGCAAGGAAGTTGTCTTCATAATCATAATGGATGAAGTTTCAAAAGCAGTTAAAAGAAGGGACCCAACAACTAATGCCCTGGTTTTTGCTGATGATGTAATGGTATGGGGTGAGACAGAAGCAGAAGTACAAGCTAGATTAGATCATTGGCATGAAACTTTTACAACCTTAGGTCTTAAAATCAGCAAAACCAAGACAGTTGGCTTGGTGATTAGTAGAAACTCTCCAACAGTTCATCTAAGAATTGGAGATAAGGAGATGAACATTGTAAACAACTTTAAGTGCTCAGGTAGTATTCTGTCTTCAGACAATACCATACATTAGGAGATTAGCAACAGAATACAGAAAGCTTCCATATTCTATCACACTGTATGTCAAATACTTTGGGATGAAACATTTCCATTAGTTTCCAAGATCAGTTTGTACAAAATATATCTGGTACTTATATTGGCGTATGGTCAGGAAGCAGCAACACTTACTGGATCAACAAAGAGTCATCAAAAAATTGATAAAATAAGGAATGTTAATATCCGACAGCAGCTTGGATTGGACCCTAGAAGTGAAGAGATTGCAATGGTATGGTCACCTGAAAAGGAGGGATCCCCACAGGACTCCTTGAGCATACTTTGACCGCAATGGCCCTGGGAAGAGATCAAGAGGAAGACCTTGTGATGTTTGGAAGAAGCAGATTTTCAAGGACCTTGAAATTAGAGGTGTAAACTGACGTCGCACATATGAACCACATTTGTGGATGGACAGGACAAACTGGAGGAGTCTCGTACACAACCACACCCAGTTGCTGGAGCGAAGAAATGATGATGATGATGATGATGATGATGATGACGACGACGATGACGACGACGACGACGATATGACTAAACAGCTTCATGATCACTTATACCACCTAGCACTTTAGTTTCTCTATGGAGCTCATCTGGTTTTATTACCATCACGTGTAGAATTTTTTTTCCCTTTAGTTGGTGCCATCAGTTTCTGATTCAGCTGTTCTTCCCAGTTTAACTTATTTACAATTTTTTTGGACATGTTTTCCATCATTTGCATTACCTTCCAAGTTAACACAGTGATAGCATAGCTGGATATAAGAAAGGTAGTTAAAAATAAACACTTAGATCAACCACTGCAATCACATTCCTTTCAATGTCGTTCCTCACATAGCTAATGATCTTATCAAATAATTCTGCATCAGTGTCACCCTTCCAGGTCTGTACACCCAAATCTCCACTCTCTGAAACCACTAACTTGCCTATTATATTTAGGTATCAGCCTTATACTTAGAATTTCATGGTTTTTATTGTTCATTTTTTTACAGGTCACAAATTCTTCTGTAACCAGTATGAATACTCCCCCTCCTATTGAATCTATCATGTCTCTACAATAAACACTCCAGTTACAGGAAAGAATTTCCTCACCCATAATATCATTTGTTAGCCATGATTTAACTCCTATTACAATATCTAATAAGTATATGTCTACTAATTCTATTCATTTCAATAATTCTACAGTTTAACCTTTTCACTCTCAATTTCTTTCAGCCTTATGCATGCCCAATACTAGATTTTTCTGGACGTTTTGACAGTGGCTGTAATAGGCCATAAATACTTTGTATTTACACACCTATTGAAAAGTCATGGAACGACAATATTAGCAATAGTTTTCTCCTAACACTTTTCCCAAAACTTGAAAGAACTTGGTGTGATAAATGTCAACAGCTTGTTTCACTGCAACGTATCTCCACTACATTCATAAAAAATAAGACTCATCATCATTGCCTAAAATTTCTAAAATATAATATTTCGTTATGCTTTCTTTACACTCCCGTGAACCCATCTCAGAAGACAGCTGTGAAATAAAAACACAAGGCACATAATTATTGTCAAAAAACGGTAAGGCGATTTATGAATCATGTCAACAGCATTGGATTGAACTCAGAAGTGAACAAGAGCGCATTGCTTTAAATCCGAGTTAACTCGTGTTTGGGACAGCGGGAGAAATGTTGAGATCCGAGTTAACTCGGGCATAGGATGGAAAAGGTTAACACTAACAACTATGTACCCTTCCTTGATTTCCATCTCCCTATTTTCTCATCACGGCTTCCTACTTCGTCCCATCACAATAACTCTTTTAAACAAACCCCCTAATGTATAACATACATACCACTGCAGTTCAAGTGAAGGCCATCTGAGCACAGATCCCTATCTCCTACCCACTCATTAGGATCTAAAAATCTTACTCTCAGTTTCTCACATACCCACTCCACTGTCACATTTAAAACTGTGATTACCCTCCAGTTAGTATTCCACTGATAATAATCTTCGCTCCCTTAAATTTTTCTCACGCTGCATTAACTATATCTCACACATCCCTAACTATGGTTGGTAGCAATGTAAAAAACTATCACATTTTCCTCCAACCTGCTTCCTTTCTACTTTCCTCAATGTCTGCCTTCACCTAATTCCTGGATCAGAGCATCAAAATGTGTGCATCCTATTTCACTCTAATAGAAATGAAAACTGCCACTAAATGCTGAATTTTATTGAAAGGATACACAGCAATAAAGTAACTAAGGTACTATCTAATAACATAACTATAGTACAATTCTAAACTGTACTTAGGTGCATCCTAATTATAACAGGTCATTTGAAACAACAGGCCTAGAAATGCAGTTAAAATTTAACACTTAGACATTATTATTCTACTATGTGCACTAGCAGAAACCACTTTTAATTGCTGAAATTTCAAAAATACAAAGGAAGATGTCTGAAATAGTGATTCAATACCCTCTCTTGAAACTAAGCCAGAGTATTGAACTACAAAATATTGTAATATAGGAATTGATTGATTAATATTTACTCAATTGTATACCAACAGTGGAATATTTTAATATAAAGGATAATTCAAACATTCAAACAAAACACACTTTTTCCATTACTATATCATACCAATGTATACATGTAATTATGTCACTGGGCTGAGTAGCTCTGCTGGTAGAGCACTGGCCTTCTGAGCCCAATTGGCAGGTTCGATCCTGGCTCAGTCCAGTGGTATTTTCAGGTGCTCAGCTTCGTGTCCGTAGATTTAATGGCTCACAAAAGATCTGCAAACATAAATATGATACTATGGAATGTAGAAGGGTTTACAAAACATCTTAAGTGCAACACAGGAATTTTTTTGGAAAGAATTCAAGTTAGGAATTACCACAGAAACATTTGTAATCGAATAAATAATTGTGAATTTCTACAGTTTACATCATCATCATCATCCTAAACCATCTCCAGTTTCCCGGGTGTGGTATATGAGCCTCCTCCATCTCATCCTGTCCTTGTACCATTCTTCCTCCACCAACTTGTCCCAATCATGACCTCTCAGCAGTACATCGCTCTTAACTAAATCTATCCATTTCCTTCGTGGCCTTCCCACGGGTCGTCTTCCTTCTACCTTTCTGTCAAATTCCTTCCTTGCAGTTCTGTTTACTGGCATCCTCTTCATGTGACCAAACCACTTCAGTCTTGATATCTGAATCTTATTGAGGAGAGAATCATCTATTCCTACTTCTTCTCTAATTTTCTCATTCCTAATCTTGTCTTTCCTGGTTTTCTGGATCATAGTGCGTAGGAATTTCATTTCAGCTGCCTGAAGTTTGGAATTATCTCTTTTGGTCAGTGTTGTGGTTTCGAGACTGTATGTAAGAATTGGTGTATAATAGGACTTGTACAATGTCATTTTTGTTTTCATGGGTATTTGCTCATCCCACAGCAGGTGTCTTACCTGGTGGTAAAATTGTGTTGCCTTATTGATTCGATTGTTCACCTCATGTTTTGCTAGGTTGTCATTTGATATAACGCTACCCAAGTATTTGAAAACTGGAACGCTGTCCAGTTGAGCTTCATTTAACATGACTATTGGTTCTGCTCCTTCCCCATACACTTTCATCACCACCATCTTGGTCTTGCTGATGTTTAAACCATATTTCTTAAACTCCTCATTCCAGCTTTGTATTCTCTCTTCCAATTCCTCTTCTGAGTCACTCCAGATCGCAACATCATCTGCAAATGTGAAGGCTTTGATATCTCCATGTTCTTTCCTTTTAATAGATTTCATTACTACATCCATTACAATAATAAATAGAAGTGGTGACAATGAGCTGCCCTGCTGCACTCCTCTCTTTGTTTCAAACCAGTCCGACAAACCACATCCTACTTGAATACAGCTCCTGTTCCCACTATACAACATTTTCACTTTGTCTATGAGGCTGTCTCGCACTTGAAGTTCTTTCATGCATTGCCAAATTCTTTCCCTTGGTACACTATCGTATGCTTTCTCAATGCCCAAAAATATTAGAAATAAAGGCTTGTTCTTCTCCCAGTAATTTTCCATTAGCATCCTAATTGCAAATATAAGGTCTGTAGTTGACCTTCCTGGTCTGAAACCATACTGCTCTTCTTCCAAAATTGGTTCAACAATATCTCTGATTCTGGTCTCTATTATTTTTTCCAATATTTTCAGGACATGAGACAGTAGTGTGATACCACGGTAATTAGTACATTTTCGTCGGCTTCCTTTCTTGAACAGAGGTACAATGATGCCCATCTTCCAGTCCTCAGAAATAGTATTTTCCTCCCATATCTTGTTGAGCAGTCTATAGAGCCACTGGATTCCTGGAACTCCCGCTGTTTTCAGCATATCTGCACTTAGTTCATCTATGCCCACTGCCTTTCCTTTCTTCATGCTCTTGAGCGCATTTTCAACCTCAAGCCATGTAATTGGTGGTTCAGTTGTGGTTCCTCGACTTGGCTCTCCTCTATCCATTGTTATGTTTTCTGTATCTCCATTCAGCAGCTTTTCGAAATAGATCTTGAGTTCTTGTTTAATTTCTCCCTCTTCTTGTGCCAGAGTTCCATTATCACGTTCTATTGCTTTTATGGTCTCTTGATCCCTTCGCTTGTTTTTCACTACTCTGTATAGCAATTTCATATTTCCTCTACTGTCCTCTTCCAGTTTGTCTGCAAACTCATTCCATTTCTTCTCTTTTTCTTCCCTTACAATGTTCTTTACAGCAAGTTTCTTGTTCCTGTATACTCCTTGAAGTCTTTGTATTTCTTGTTCATTTCGTTCTTGTCCCTGTTTTTGTTTTTCCTTGTCCAGTGCCTTCTTTATTTGGTTTCTTTCTTTCACCGCTGTTTTCACTCTATCATTCCACCATGGTGTCTCTTTTTTTCTTTTGATAGAACTTGTAACTCCACATAGGTTTTTGGCTTCTCCCACAAAGGTGTCTTTGAAGGCCTCTGAAAATAACCTTACTCCTTGTGGCTGAGGTTAACTTCCAATAAGTAACCTGGGGAACCTGACCCCTACAGAGCGCATCCCCAGGTGGCGGATTGGGGGCCCCTACAGTATGTAGGGCTGGTTGAAATAACCAATACAATCCGCGGACCAACAGGTAGCCCAATTCCTGGGGGTTTTAAAATATTGGGACACCCTCTCTCCAGGGGTCATAAATATGGAGGGCCCTTGCCCTGGGTTAAGGGTGAAGACCTCAACGGCATCTACAGCGGAGAAGATAGACTTTGGTATGGCGGAGATGGCGGAAGAGGCAACCCATCCTTCTGGGGTGTACAGATGGAACCTACTGCCTTGTAGGACGAGGAAGGCATCCTCAAAGGCTAAGGGAGTAAACCCTGAAAGAAAATCCTCTTATGCGTTAGGCCTAGCAAGTCAGCAGGAGAGTATTGTGTACAGTTGCTTTCAATAAGAAAAAGAGCCTCGGAAAGAATATTATAGACTGGACTGACACGTCCTCTCAGACAATTGTAAAGTATGATAACCGTAAGGCTGATGATATACAATGTTCTGAAAGGAAACCCCAAATAAAAAAGAGACCCAAATACCGAATTGGAATTATGAACATTCTATCATTAACTGGAAAGTTAGAAGAACTCCTAGACATGATGGATAGAAGAAAAATATCAATATTGGGATTAAGTGAGACCAAATGGAAAGGGATTGGAAGTAAGACACTTCATAGAGGTTATAAATTATACTGGAGTGGACAGGAGAAGGTAGCAAAAAATGGTGTTGGATTCTTAATTAACGAAAGGACTGATGCTACAGCTGAAGTTATCTGCAAAAGTGATAGAATCATTAAAATGTTCATGAAACTGGAGAACACTATGTACACCATCATATAAGTGTATGCCCCACAGACAGGCTGCAGTGAGGAAGACAAAGAGAAATTTCGGCAAGACCTGGAAGATACAGTTAATGAGGAAAATGTTATTATTATTGGAGAACTAAATGCGCAAGTTGGGGTAGACAGACTTGGGTACGAGAACATCATTGGTCCACATGGATTTGGACAAAGGAACCCAGAAGGAGAACAACTATTAGATCTGTGCAGAAGAAATGATCTTATAATCAAAAATACATTCTTCAAAGAAGAGACAGTCACAGAATAACAAGGTACAGTTGGGATGGCCAGTATAGAACATTGATTGACTACGTAATCACAAATAAAGATGGTGGCAGGTATATCACAGATGTAAAGGTCATCCCTAGTGAAAGCATGGACAGTGACCACAGATTGTTGGTAGTAGACTTCAAACATAAGGCAAATGAAACGCAGAAACTTTTTACGAAAAAACCAAGGGTTAAAACTTGGAAGTTGCAAGAAGTCCAAATAAAGGAAGAATACAAACTAAGGATTCAACAGAGTTTGCCGAAGTGTGAAGTAACCAGCGTTAATGAAGAATGGAAGGCCTTCTACAGTTTACATACACTAGCAAAACCAAAAGAAAAAGGAAGACCAGAAGGAGGGTTAACATCTATATAAGAAGTACTCAGCTGGGCGCCCATTGAGACTAGCCCAGTGCGGCCGGGCTTGCGTGATGTAAATGCGGGTAGCTTACCCTTACAAGCATACATCACAGTGAAGCGAGAGAGCGGACACACTTTGCAGGGAAGGGAGAGAGCATTGATGGTCGACTGTGATTACAAAGCTCTCCTCCACTACTCAGTGAAATGCTGATTGGGGTGCAGTATTTAAAACAAAGCACTATAATTGCAAAAAAAACCCTGACCTTTTCAAGATATTCCGGATTGATTTGTATACTGTGATCGATATGAACAGTCAGTTTTATTTTCTTATATTTATTCAGTCAAAGAAAACTGATATGTTATAAATTTTTTGTCACAATCTACAAATATACAGGGTTTAAGCATACAAGCTACAATTTACAGTTCCTTGTACGGACATGACAGTATTTCCATTTTAAAAAGAAAGTAAAATTCCTGTTATTCATTTAGCAACAAGTAATATAATTACATGATTCAACAAGTTTACTGCTTGATTTTGCACAGTGTTGTAGTGTTGGGTGACTTTCTCTGTTCACTAAATTTCTGAAAACAGTATTTAAAATTAATGATAATAGCTAGCCTCTAAATGGCGAGAGAGAGTTTCATCATGAGTGGGGACATAAATATTTACCATCCAAGATTAAAGTACAACAACAATGTAAGTATATCTACCAGATAGATATACAGTATGCCTTCAAATAAATAACCTAACTGATGTTATTCGCAGTAAGCATGATTGGATTGTTAGGAAGTTTATCAGATAACTTAAACCCAAACAACCACAAGCAAACAGGTTATCCACCTTAACTTCATATTATATTAGAAATGTTTCTCAAGCCCCTCTTAAAATTTAACAGTGAACATTGTAATACATTATGTACATATTTGAGGTTGTAGGCCTAACTCTTTATTGTATTGGGACAAAATGTATAAACTGCAATGAATGTAAATAACTTATTTCTTACAACATAAATTGAAAATGATGTGGATTTGTGCCCTCTTTCTTTTAATTTTTGCCTCCATTTCAAACTCAGATATCGCCGCAGTGATCAAGAGTGACTGACAGAACTTCGCCCAACCTTCACGGCCTGTGACGCAGCCACCACAACGTCACTGTGCTTGAATAGCATACAGTACACTGCACTCATCACCTGCCAAACTGCCCACTTACAGTGCTGGGCGCTCGCAGGGCAGAATGCCCAGCGTAAGCACCTCTGATCTATATATATATAAAATAAGAGTGTTGACTGTACAATGCTCAGAATTTAAAAAAGCAATAGTATTTCTGTATCAGTCATGTCCACACTAAGAAAGAAAAGCAATTTTTTAAATTTTCCATTTTCTATGTATGTATGTATGTATGTATGTATGTATGTATGAGGGGCGTACAATATTGCTTTACACTTTATTTTTTGTATGTCCGGGTGTAGTTCACATTTCACTTTTGAAGGTGGTATAACTAGTGTCTTGTTCCACCGTTTGGTAGCAGCACACGCACAGGGACCAATGAATGCACTTCATAGCTATTTCATAACAACACTGTCAGTGCAGGAGCAGACAACATGGAAAGCAACCATCAGGGACAGCACTATGCGACTTGGTTCCTACAGAAAGAAGGCGTGACCACTGCAGAAATTCATCAGCGCTGGGTGGCAGTCTGTGGAGAACATGCGCCGTCACAGAAAACAGTTTACAACTGGGTGGAAAGTTGGAAAACAGGGCGCACATCGGTGGACAAGGGAACCAGTTCTGGAAGGAATGTGACAGTGTCAACACCAGCCAACATTGCCCGGGTCGAACAGGCTATCCAATGAAACAAATGCATTACATTTACGGAAATGGAGGCAGCAGCGGGAATTAGCTTAAGAACCCTGCAGCGGATCGTGCATAGCCACTTACAATTGGGGACGGTATCATCCCCGTGGGTGCCTAGACCCTTGTCTATAGACGAGAAACAGGGGCGTGTGGACATGTGCAGAGAACGTTTGCAATGCCATGATCAAGATCTAGCCGACTTCATGGCTAGGCTTGTGACTGGTGATGAGACATGGCTCCATTACCATGAGCCACAAATGAAACAACAATTGATGCAATGGGCAGTCCACCACCAAAAAAATGTCAAACAGTGCCATCCATTGGCAAGCGAATGGCAACAGTATTCTAGGACACAAAGGACATCATCCTCATTGACTGGCTGGAATTTGGGGCCACAATTAACAGTGCAGTGTATGTGGCAACCCGTAAGCATTTACGTCGTTCCATTCAAACTAAGCGGCCAGGAAAATGGGCTAAAGGTGTGCTTCTGCAACATAACAATGCCCGGCCCCACATTATCTGAGAGACAACCCGATCAAATTGGGTTCATGGTGCTGCCACATCCACCATAATACTCCCGAATTGGCACCAAGTGATTATCACCTATTCGGGAACATGAAGAAACCTCTGCGTGGTTGCCATTTTGCGGATTTTGCAGAACTGGACACAGCTGTCAAGGCATGGGTAACGCAACACTCTGATATGATGGCAAAAATGCATACAGTTACAAGGAGATTATGTTGAGAAGGTGTACGTAACAAATGATCAGTAACGTACTTCGTTTGGGTAGAAAAAACTAAAGTGTAAAACGATATAGTACGCCCTTCGCGCGCGCGCGCGTGTGTGTGTGTGTGTGTGTGTGTGTACATCACAAGAAAATGGCTGAAAATAATTTAATGAAAATTGGTATATAAAATCCGAGAATAAGGTACTACAATTTAGGCTATAAATAATTTTATTCACTCTGGATGAAATGGTAGTTTAAGGGAAGGGTTAAATTCTCAAGTATCTATGTTATTAATGGTCGTATCAACAACAAAAGTTATAGATAATACAATTTCCGATCATTCATGTCTTATACAGTATTATCGTACTGGCTATGATAACAGAGATATTAATGAATTTAGACTTTTGTTGTTTAATTCACGTCAACACCGAGTATCATTGGATAACCTAATATCACAGAGTTGGAAGAAAATTAAACATTAAGGCCTGCAATATCAAAAGCCCATAAAAATTGATCAACAGTAACATTACGTTGAGGACATCATCCTCATTGACTGGTTGGAATTTGGGGCCACAATTAACAGTGCAGTGTATGTGGCAACCCGTAAGCATTTACGTCGTTCCATTCAAACTAAGCGGCCAGGAAAATGTGCTTTGTCTTTTCCAAATTTACTCATCTCCGATAGTTGGCATTACTGCTGCAAGCCCAGTAAAACAGCCTGCCTGAATATTGATGGGAACTATCTTGGGAGTTAAGATAATCTTCTTTTGTAGCATGCCCTTCCTGTGATTCAGACATGTTCTGATAACTACTGGTACGTGACATCAAGGGCGTAGCCAAGGGTGAGTTACTGGGGGAGGTAGAACCCCACCATGAAATTTTTACAAAAGGACATAAACAGAAACTGACAATAAACAAGTGAAAGTTAAGTCAATGGGTTGGCTCTTTTGAACATTCACAGAGAAATAATTGTAAAACCAACAGATCTCTTGAATCTATTTTCTAAGAAGCCTCAAACATTGAATTTTAGATTGTAATCTGAACATACCATTTGTGGTAACACTGTTCACCTTGATCGTATTGTTCTTGTTCACTATTTTAAAGTACAATTTTGTAGTGTACCGCCACTACAATCTGAGCATCAACATAATTTACTTGTTTCAGTGTCCTTATAATGATATTCATGCATGCACCACACATGCACAAATTTCTTCATTATGTTCTATCATCATTTTGTAACTATAAACCCCTATCGATCGATCCTGGCTATGCTACTGCATGACAAACTGGTTCATCATAGCATTCCAGCTATTCAATCCCTACTATAAGGCGCTGACAGGAATGGGGAGTGTGCATACTTCTTATACGCTCACCGCTGTCTGTGGTGGAGTCGAGTCATTCCAGATCTGGAACCTGGCACTGTTAGAATGCCAGCATAGTACTGTTCATGAAAATTTAAAACTCTCGAGTTTTCTAATTTGATCAAGCATTTCAGATGATAGGCCCAGAACTGCTTTTAAATGCAACATTCCAGTTAGTTAATATTGTATTTTGACAATACTGACACCATTGTAATGACCTATATCAAGGTCAGTTTAATAGTCTTCTGTGTTTGTTACAGCATCAATGGAAAATGAATGGGTGGAGTTTAAAGAAATTTGGTATTTCAGTTTAGAATAAGGTCGAGTAAGATTTTCACTAGTCTGGCCCCGTGGTTAGGGGGCAACGCGTCCACCTGTCACCCAGCGGCCCCGGGTTCGATTTCCGGCTGGGTCAGGGGTTTTTAATTGTAAATGATTAATATCCCTGTCCTGGGAACTGGGTGTTTGTGTCGTCCTTAACGTTCCTTTCCTCACATTCAACACTCTACACTTCCTCCATTCCAATTACATGCAGGTTCATATCACATGGTGTAAGCAGGGGCAAAAGATCTCTATAGGTCGACGCCCCGAAAAAATAGTATTTAAAAATATATAAAACAGAGTCGAGTGAATAGTTGGTGTAAGTGGTCAAGATGTTCGACGTCTTGTGATGCAATAAGAACTTTGTGACATCTGCACCAAACGCGGAAATGCAATGGTAAAAAGATGGTGTAACGAAGTATCCCCACCTAACGGGGTAACATTGTGACAAGTTCTTCTTTAAATATTGAGTGATTAAATGAAAATATACATCTAAAAATTGTTGCAAATCATGAATAAAGGATGGATGCATACAATAATGTAGAAAAAACCTTAATACACAATGATATTATTCTGATTATATTGAATAAATCATCAAAACTGTCACAAAGTAACCCCAGTTTACGGAATATTATCAGAGAAAACATAGCAGAAGTCAAGATCACGTGTGACTTCATCCATGAAACGTTTCTTTTCTTTCTTTCTTTCTTGAGGAGGTAGGTTTGGGATTAAGACCACTATTTCCCAGTCACAAGTCCTACTTAATATTTCACTTGAGTCACTTTACGATACACTCACATCAGAAATAACCGTTTGAGACACAAGTATACTGGGTTATATGTAATAAGAAAAAACACTATTCTGTTCTTCGTGAGTAGAGCCATACAAACTATTACACTTTAGGAACTTTTGGAATACATAGGGATCCTTACGGACTTTAGCAAAACAAAACTAAAACACTTAACTAGGATGTAACAAGAGTGAAACGCTAGGGTTGTGATACACTCTCCGGGAACGTATAGAAGTGCCACTTCTCTGCATTCCGGGAAAACAACTGAATTTCTATAGCGTAATTACAATTTGATTTGAGTGTTGTCAATATACTCGTTAAGAATAGTGATGATGTGTGGCGAAGGTTGTGATAGCAGGACTGAAAGACGAGTAGGCAAAGGTACGTGTAATCTAATTAATTTCCGCATTAAAATTTCCTGGTGTTGCGCATATTGGGGGCATTGGAAAAATAAGTGGTCGCTGTCTCCATAATTATGTCCACAGGAACAAGCTGAGTCATTCTTGATATGAAAACAGTGGAGGTACACAGGGGTTAGCGAATGATTGAAACGTAATCTAATAATGTTAGTAATGTGACGTCGCGTGTACTTACCGTTTGCAAACCACGGTTGTATTGGGATGTTAGGTTGCAATTGATAATAATATTGTCCTTTCGTACTATCTGATAGACGCCATTGTGTGTGCCATGCAAGCTGAGCCTCATGTTTAATACGTGGGAAGAAATCGGAGACCGGAATTTTGATTTGTAATAAATCAGCGGTAGCTGCATATGCTTCTTTGGCTGCTAAATCGGCTATATCGTTACCTACGTGCTGACTATGCCCTTTTATCCATAATAACGTTATAAAAAAGCCAGACGCCTCGAGTTGGAAAAGAAGATATTTAACATCGTATACATACATATTTTTACTTTGGGAGAAAGATTGTAGAGCTTGTAGCACACTTTGGGAATCACTGAAAATATTTATTTTTCTGTAATTCAAATCCTGGACATATAAAAGAGCTTGGTATATGGCATATAGTTCTGCTGTAATAATGGTTAAACTATTCGGCAACGGATATTTAAAGCTAGTGTGTGTTTGTGGATCAAAAAATGCTGCTCCAACTCCAGTACACGATTTTGAACCATCGGTAAAAAGATGATAATCTACAGAATTTAATACACCTTTAAATTTCTTATGAGCAGGTGGTTTGAGGTTAGGTGCACGAATAGATTGATTCGACGAGCCAAAGGGCACAACAATAATAGATGGACGGAATATTTGAATATCATAGATATATGAGTACATATTCAAGCGTGGTGTTCGCAAAATGGCCTCAGGAATATGTTGCATTTCAACGTATGCCATATATATTGCGGGGTATTGATGATTATTAGGAGGACGCTGTTGGTAATATTCATGTAGTAATTTTAATTTAGGGAATATAATGGAGTTCGATCGACTAATATGTTTGAGCAGAAATTTTTTCGAAATTTTTAACCTTCGAATATGAAGCGGTTCTTCTGAAGTTTCCACCACAGGGCATTGGTTGGTGTTGTTCTAAGGGCACCCACACTGATACGTAATGCAGAAAATTGTAATTGATTCAATGCTAATAGACTTTGTTTAGAAGCTAAATCAATTATATGTGCACTGTAATCAAGAGTGGAACGAATGGTTGCACGGTATAGCTGTAATGCTGACAAGGGGTCAGCACCCCATGCACGTTTTGTTACTGTTCATAAGATATTGATGTATCGATCAGATTTTCTCATTAAAGACTGTATTTGAGGATGCCATGTTAGCCTTTGGTCTATATAAATGCCTAAATATAAATGCTGTGGGATGAAGGGGATGTTATAATCATCAAAAGTAATAGGATTTCTATCAAAAACTCTTTTGTTAGTAAAAATCATCGCCGCACATTTAGGTAAGGAAAGAGAAAGTCCATGTGTCGATAGCCACCGTAAAACTAAAAACATGGGATATTGTAGCTCTACAATTGTCAATGTTGTGGTGTGAACAATAAAGTACATAATCATCTGCATAGGCTAGAATTCGAGCATACGGTGTTACTATAGATTCTAGATCTTTCATATAGAGAGAAAACAAAATGCCGCTTAGTATTGATCCCTGTGGTAATCCCTGCGATGTGAGCCGGCTATCAATTTTATGTTGAGTTGATTTAATTGTTAAACTACGATTGGTGAATAATTGGTGTAAAATAGAAATGAATCTGATGGGAAATCCATAGGTAGATAACTTCTCCCATAGGATATGTAATGAAACGGCATCATAGGCGCCTTTTATATCCAAGAAAAGTGCAATAATAGATTGCTTCCGCCATTTTGCTAATAAGATATCCAAAAGGAATATAATAATAGGTTCCTGTGTACTATGACCACGCATAAAAGCGAATTGGTACTTAGGTAATAACGAATAATATTCCAATATCCACGCCATTCTTTTCATTAGGATTTTACAAAAAAAAATTCGGATACATGATCCCATTACAATTCCGCGAAAATTGTCAGGTACAGTGGGTCGTTTGGTGGGCTTTAAAATGGGAGTTATAAAAAAATTGTTCCATTGCATTTGCACTTGTAATGTCTCAAAAATGCCATTGTAATATTGTAGTAAGTGAATATGGGCTTGGGAAGGCAATGCCTTTAGCATAAGATACATGATTGCATCAGGTCCTGGAGAGGAACTATTAACTTTATATAGTACAGATTGAAGTTCATTATATGTGATTGGTTTTAATAATAAATTAAAATGACAAGAATCACCCACAGGGGATGGTAGAAAGGGGGTATTTACTGATACTGGGGCGAGAGTGTGCAGAAAGTCCTCTAAAACTTGTCGAGGAAATGAAAAGTTAGCTTGATATTGAAACGTTCTTGTAATCATGCGAATGACATTCCAGAATTTTGCGGCCGGTAGCTGTGGAGTTAAAGTAGAAATGAAAGATTGCCAGGCCTTACGTTTCTTGGTGTTAAAAATTTGCTTTGTTTTTGCTATATGATGACGTAATTGGAAGTAAAGGTGTTGTGTCATAGATTGACGATATTGTTTAAATAATTGTTTTCTCTTAAAAATGAGGTCATGGCATTCTTTATCCCACCATTTTATTACGTACTCCAGGGGGAGCTCATTACCTTAAGAGGTCTGCACGGATGGAACATATTTAAATAATGAGTTAAATAGGGAATCAAGGTTGAAAAGGTGATAGATGTACCATGTTTGTTCTGTAGAATATGATTGATATATGATTGATAAGTTTGAATATTGAAATTTTTATAGGAACGTACATTACTTACGAGTGAAGGGGCATTATAGCTGGAGGTTGTTGGGTTATTACCATAAGTTATGATGATTGGAAAGTGGTCACTGGTGTAAGTGTCGGATAATGTGTGCCACGTGGTAATAGGAGCCATGTTTGTACGGCATAACGTAAGGTCCACAGCACTTGGTGGGGATCCAGGAGGTGTAAAACGCGTTGGTGAGCCGTCGTTTAATATAAAGAGGTCATGACGATTTAACATAACAAGTAAATTTGATCCCTTTATCGTGTCCGTTGTACACCCCCACTCAGTGTGGTGACAATTGAAGTTGCCGACAATGAAAAGGTGTTGGAATTGTGCAAATTGCTCGAAAAATTGTGACCATTAACTCTGAGTAACATAAATTTGAGGGGGACAGTATATATACATAAAACAAGTATTACGGTGTACTATCCCTACCGCATACGTGTGTGGAATAATATATTGCAAAGTTAGCGGTATATAACTTAATGTCGTTTGTACACACGTGGCTACACCATCGAAACCATTACCACCATGGCGGAGAACCTGATAGCCTTTTAATCAGAAGGAAAAATGTGGTTGAACCACGTTTCGTGCAAAAATATAATGTTAGCCTGCGTTTCATTTATTAAAAATTGAAATTCATGTTGCTTAGAAGTGACACTTCGACAGTTCCATTGTAAAAAACTAATCATAAAAGAATGTTCATTATATGATCCCTTAATTGGTATAGTACATGATGAAGCTGTGGCTCATGGCTCATATTTTGAAGTAACATTATTATAAGTCGCTGGATTTCCTGATGAAGGCATTCCTTCGTAGGGGTAAAATTTATGGCTTGGGGGCCACGGAAAGTTGCTTCCCACTTTGTTGTGACAAACTTGGTGGATGTGAGACTTGCTCAGATGGTATCATCGTACTCGATGGTGGGATAGGGTTTACTGGGGCAGGATGCTCATTTCGAAGTATGGCCATGTATCCCTGCTTATCATAGCCGGGTTCAGGTGTGGGAGGGGGTGATTGTAAAATAACTTGTGTAAACTTTCGTTTACGGGGGTTTGATGTCTGTGAAGATTGAGGATTCGTTGGTAAAGGGGGGAACTGATTTTCCTGTTGTTCAGAATAATAAACTGGAAGTGCTGTTCTAGCTTTAGCTTCCTGAAAGGACAGATATTCTGTGCTCATTAGCCGTTTAATTTTAACCTGATATTTGTGTTCAGGACAGTTCGGAGATCCCGTAATGTGATTCTTCTTACAATAGACACATTGCATGAATTGCTCGGTACAAGCATTGGTTTCGTGCTGCTGAGAACATTTGCCACAACGTGCATTTTTTGCCTGACATTGCCGTATCGTATGCCCATAACACTGGCATTTGCGACAGCGGATAGGTGAAAAAATAAAGGGTTCTACTTCCATATACACCTTGTATAATGCAACATGATGTGGGAGCGTTTGAGCCCGGAATACGATTTTAAGAGAACCCGTAGGGAGATATTGCGTTTCACCATCTTGGACCACTCGACGATTGAGTCTTTGCACACTTTTGACTGGTACTTCAGATTCCAAATACTGGAGTATATCCTCATTAGATAAACCTTTCTCGACTCCGCGGATTATTCCGACACGCAAAACTTGCGATGAAGGGATATATGCTTTGATTTTCAGAGTTTCTAGTATAGGGCTGTTCAAAAACGCATTGGCTTGAGGAGCCGTATAGAAAGTTACTTGAATTCTGTTGCGACCTTTACGTCGGATAGATTTAACATTTAACTTTGTTTCATAGAAACGACGACCAAGAGCCATAGGGTGTAAACTACCTGTAAACTGATCCGTCGTGGATTCCACAAATACAAGATACGGACCATGGTGAAACCTGTTGTAATATTCCGGAGGGGATACAACTTGTGACACCGCTGATTGTTGGTTACGTTGTTCAGTATTAGAACGTGTTATACGTCCGTATTAAGACATTGCGAATCATTCCCAGTTAACTGAGATCCCTGCTGTTGCCTCGTATCGATAGATGAATCAGTCACGGATTCCTCATCCATGGATATTTCAATTTTACGATCCACTAGTAAATTGCCTATGTCCCCCCACTTTCGGCAGCTATAGCTTACCACTCCTTCACCACACATATACTATGCACAAACGATCACCACTGCCGCGCTCAACTAACTCGCACAAACAAGGTAGTGTAACGCACGACAACTGACAACAGACTGCGTCCATGGAACGTTGAAAAGTCTGAGCAGCATTACAGAGTCCAAATGGCATTTTAGTGAACTCGTACAGTCCGAACGGTGTTATGACAGCTTGTAAAATTTTCAAACAAATTTATGAGACTCATAACATGTAATAATGTTGTGACAGCTGCCTTCGAAATATAATCTTCTATGAATTTGATGGAAGGCACGGACTAAGTCAAAGGTTGAAAATACGTGACATCCATAGAGCTTTATGGCAAAGTTTTCTATGTGTGGAACGATCAGGAACTGTCTGAGCATTCAGTTGACGATAATCATCGCAGGGTCACCAATGATTTTTTTCCCTTAGGAAATATGTGAAGTGGTGATGACCAGCAACTGGTGGATGGTCGACATATCCCTTGGACAAGCAAAAACTCGAACTCTCGTTTGGCAATGTACTTGGCAGATGACAGTCGTAGTGGTCTCGATCATATTGGGCGACCAGGAATGGTAACAATATGATGTACTGTAGAGCGCAAACCTGGTGTAGCATTTAAAGCTGGGCGTGTTATATCTGCGAACTCACTAAGTAACTAATGGTATGGTGAATCACCAACTATAGTTTGAATTGATGAGCAGGTAACACAATGAATCTACTCATTACTTGTTAAGTTGGTTAAGTCTAGTATGCAGGGAAATCAGCTCAGATGGTAAGATGAGTGACATCACATGAAACGCCATGTGAATTCACGACGGAGAGAGAGATCGAGTTGTATGCTTGCATGATCATAAGTTTTAATAGGTGTTCCATATGCTGCAAACCGCTGAAAGTCCTCTGCGCGACAACAAGGAAGACGAGTAGCATGAAAAACAGGATCATCGCTTTCGGTGTCCATGAGGAAGACCTCTTTAAATATTCGGTCGATAACGAAAAGATGGCGGCTTGTATGCATGGGATCAGTTCCCAGAACTGTTTCCCTGTGTACATGGGGTACGACATTGCCGAGCTTTAGACCCGAATTTGTTAAGATACCAGCAAACATCTCTGTTGGTTGAAGTCGGTCGTGAAGATGAATATTTTTAAGTCAACATTGCAGTAACTAACTTTGACAATCACTAATTTGAGTTTGTATTGACGCAATATTTGCAGTCTCGGAAGTGGATGTCAGTAAGGAGTTAGTAGGTGTCGAGGGATACAGTTCGATTAGCCTGTCGACAATCTTCGCTAATGCATCAAGATTGCCTTCTGACACTAAGAATTTTATGTATATCAAAAGACAGGGACATCCAGATGCTTTTGAGTACTCGGTACATCTTCTGCCATTGTCGAACCGGCTAATGTTTTCAGGTGGCGGAGTATTTGTGATGGAGTGTGTCTCCGAGTTCCTCCGTTGGAAGCAGTTTTTCTAGTCTTTTCGCCTCCGATCACGACAAACGTTATGCCCGTATAATAGCACCATACTTATCGGCAACTGGCGGTGATGATAAAATGTCTTACACCTCTGTAGCTAACTTCTCTGACAAGCTGCCTACTACATGGCTATACTTCGTGTCGTCTGCGATTACTTTTGCAAAAGGAAATTGGTTTTTGAGTTGGGTTTTCTGACCAAAACTGTGGTGGCTTTGGAGAGATAACAAGGGATGGACTTTAATGACCTAAAAATCTTCGAAATATGCAAGCAAATATGACCCAAAAATCTTTAATATATGACGGAAAAGAAAAAATATATTACCTCACATTATAATTGATTAATTTAAGCCTATGAATGAATATTTGTCAGTTTTGTTTGTTACATTCAATTTCTGTTAATCACAACGTTATTTATTATCTTCAGATATGGCAGCACATGTATCCTGAAAAATCAAGAAATAATCAGCAACGGATGATGGTCTGAAAAAGTACTTACCTAGTTATGAATCGACAAATTTCTATAAAAATGACGATGAAAATATTCAACCTAGTCTTAGTATTTCTTTCCAGCAGTAAAATTGCACTGGATGATCCTGTGCATTTTCAAATTGTCGAACTCGAACCTTCTTCGGTACGTTAGTCAGACAGAATGTTTGTGAGATGAGTTTGTCGCTTAACAAGTTCGTGGTTAGCTTGTTGGGTTGTTAATCTAGGTTCTCACAGGTTCTCCACGAGTCTGAGTATATCTTATTCCAAATGAAACGAAGATGTCCAAGTTTGTAGTTATTAATTGACTAACACTTATTACATTTGAAGATTTAAAGTCTATTTACAAGTTCTGAGGCCTGACGCCTAACAGCCAACTCAATCAGTTGGTAGTTCTTAAGTGACTACATTACAAGAGAGCTTTTCCATTTGGAGTCCAGGGTTTTATATGAATTAGGACAGTCACGTGTCAGTCCCTCTGGGGGGGATACATTGTCTTCGTACTGGTTGATTACCAGGGAAGAGGGGGATATGTGTAGCAAAGAGTTAGGAGTTTAGGAAGGGGTTTCTGATGGCACCAGGGAGTGGGGCACATACGTCACGGAAAGGTTTGGACTGATTCTGCCAAGCCTGAGGATATGTGTCAGGATATGTATCATCCTGGACTCTGAGTTGTTATTGAAAACTCACTCACATCTTGACTCACCAGTATTGGTCACTAGTTTACCTAAGGTCTGTTGAAACTGCTTGACACTCATACAGTATGCCAGCAACAGTAATAATAATAAAAGTAGCTTTTAGAAGCCGAATACACTAGTATTAATGGGTGAAGGTTCTATTCCCGGTGAGGGATATAACTTATGTACCTGGAGAAACTCCGCTCTAAGTCACACGATGTTGTGGGGGCAAATTTGAACAAGGTTATGTCCTTCAGAGAAAACTGCTGCTGAAAGTCGCCAAATGTTGTATGGTGCCCACAAAGAATGTCAATTATCTTGCAAAGCATAGAATAACCTTAATTTAAGAACAGCACTCTTTGCAGTTTTTCATAATTATTTTCAGCCACTTCACCCTTCCCTTTCTTTAAATCACACTCAATGTTCTTCACAATATCAAACGTGTCACTTAGTGGAAGCCCCACAGTTTCAAGACGTTGTGATTGCCCTTGGTATCACACCGAAATTCGATTATACGAACACCAAATTTCCGACCAAGGTGGCAAAAGTAAACAATTTTTGCACAATCCTGACAGATGATGAATCGCAAGGATCAAATTCCTGAACAACCGTCTTGAAGGAATCATAATTGCTGCAGTAATACCGAACGGCGTCGAGCCAAGTTCACCAACGAGTAAGGACAGGCTGAGGTGGAAGAGGCAGAGTAGGAGTAGTTTCTTTCAACTTTTGAACTCGAAAGGGAGCCTTGGGGAACATTTTCTTGCCATTTCCAAATAACTTATCTACTTCAGGGTAGTTGATCCGGAACTCTTCGATCACTCTATGCAAAGCATGGGCAAGGCACGTTACGTGGACCATTTTCGGATAAAGTAGATTTAATCCTTTGGCTGCCTCCTTCAGGAACGGGGTGGCATCAGTTACAAGAAGTATTTTGTTGTTTCTTTTTACCGCATCTGGCCACATGAACTTTATAGCATCATCAAACAGCACTGCAATGGAGGAATGATTTACTTTCTCTAAAACCGCACACGTCAGCAGAAACACATTACGGGGCTTGACATCTTTCAGAATGCCAATAATTACGTTAGCTACGTACCTCTCATTTACGTCAGTTGTTTCGCCCAATGAAATCCATATCTTATGGCTGAGAACTTCAGATCGTATCTTCTTTATCGTAAAACATCTTCATAGAGACTCCAAATATAACATTTTCTCGAAGTTGATTCATTGGGAATAGATTGACTGATATACTTCTCTAAGAAGGATCTGAAGCTGATGCTGTTCATTTTTTTTTCAAGGGAATATTTGAAATAACCATCATCCTGCAGAGATCCTTACAGCATTCTGATCTGTTGTCTGACGGAGCAGTAGCTGCACATGAGGCCCTTTCAAAAAGCAAACGCTGCCTACTCCCTGTCGCGGAAGATTTTACGAAGCACTTCTGATGTTTAGTTGTAGCGCAGTGTTGTTGCACATTAAAACGTTTCTGAGAACATACCTTCACTTCACATAGTCTACAATATACACTGACTGAAAGAGCAAATGCAACACCAAGAAGGAGTGGTTCGAAAGGGATGAAAGTTGGGGAAAAAACAGAGACGGCACGGACCAATAATTGATGTTTATTTCAAACCGATATGCAGGTTACACAATGCGCGCGGCATCGATTCAGTAGGATGTAGGGCCACCGCGAGCGGCGATGCACGCAGAAACATGTCGAGGTACAGAGTCAATAAGAGTGCGGATGATGTCCTGAGCGATGGTTCTCCATTCTCTGTCAACCATTTGCCACAATTGGTCGTCCGTACGAGGCTGGGGCAGAGTTTGCAAACGGCGTCCAATGAGATCCCACACGTGTTCGATTGGTGAGAGATCCGGAGAGTACGCTGGCCACAGAAGCATCTGTACACCTCGTAGAGCCTGTTGGGAGATGCGAGCAGTGTGTGGGCGGGCATTATACTGCTGGAACAGAGCATTGGGCAGCCCCTGAAGGTACGGGAGTTCCACCGGCCGCAGCACATGCTGCACGTAGCGGTGGGCATTTAACGTGCCTTGAATACGCACTAGAGGTGACGTGGAATCATACGCAATAGCGCCCCAAACCATGATGCCGCGTTGTCTAGCGGTAGGGCGCTCCACAGTTACTGCCGGATTTGACCTTTCTCCACGCCGACGCCACACTCGTCTGCGGTGACTATCATTGACAGAACAGAAGCGTGACTCATCGGAGAACACGACGTTCCGCCATTCCCTCATCCAAGTCGCTCTAGCCCGGCACCATGCCAGGCGTGCACGTCTATGCTGTGGAGTCAATGGTAGTCTTCTGAGCGGACGCCGGGGCCGGGAGTGCAGGCCTCCTTCAACCAATCGACGGGAAATTGTTCTGGTCGATATTGGAACAGCCAGGGTGTCTTGCACATGCTGAAGAATGGCGGTTGACGTGTTGACGTGGCGTGCGGGGCTGCCACCGCTTGGCGGCGGATGCGCCGATCCTCGCGTGCTGACGTCACTCGGGCTGCGCCTGGACCCCTCGCACATGCCACATGTCCCTGCGCCAACCATCTTCGCCACAGGCGCTGCACCGTGGACACATCCCTATGGGTATCGGCTGCGATTTGACGAAGCGACCAACCTGCCCTTCTCAGCCCGATCACCATACCTCTCGTAAAGTCGTCTGTCTGCTGGAAATGCCTCCGTTGACGGCGGCCTGGCATTCTTAGCTATACACGTGTCCTGTGGCATACGACAACACGTTCTACAATGACTGTCGGCTGAGAAATCACGGAACGAAGTGGGCCATTCGCCAACGCCGTGTCCAATTTATCGTTCGCTACGTGCACAGCACAGCGGCGCATTTCACATCATGAGCATACCTCAGTGACGTCAGTCTACCCTGCAATTGGCATAAAGTTCTGACCACTCCTTCTTGGTGTTGCATTTGCTCTGTCAGTCAGTGTAAAATAACACCATCACAACTAAAATTCTGCTCTCCAACTGCCTTAATTTCACACTCTCTGAACACTTCGGTTTAGGCATATTGAAACGACACTGAAGAAGTGGTCTCAAAAGAACAAGCCAGACATTCCTCTATTTTCTAGGACACAGAAATACCAGTTCATTCCCTACGTATGCAACCCAGGATGCCTTTTTCCTTAATATTGTCCATCACTTTGTGCTCCTCATTAGGAAATTTGAAGAATAAATCTTGTTCATAATTCCAGTTACCTGCTACCTGCCCATTCCCGCATACAGAGTTATATTTAGTCCACAGATAAACTCCCTAACTATTACAGCAAGATTCCCTCGATGAATAGCTTGCCACAAAAATTCACTCAATATGAAAATCATTAGAATATGACAGGAAATATGACTTTATTGCGTCAAGCAGAAATATGCCCACTATCTTAAATTTGTCCAAAATTTGATTTTCAACCAAAAATATGACATGATATTAGATACGACTTATCGAAGCGTGTCCCAGTATGCTCGGCACAATGAAAATACTGAGATAACGTGTGTTGTGTAAATATAACAGTTCACAGAATGTTTAAAATACAGCGAATATCTATCAGTCCTGACCGAACCAAGGCACAGAATTAGTCTCACATCACGGGGATCGAACCGCGGGTGGTCGGTAACCGAGTCCTTACTACAAGCACCCCGGGACCAGGACAACCAGTAGCGGCAAGTGGGGGGGGGGGCAGTCGCCCCCTCACTTTGTGGAGAAAACCTTACGTTTGTATTCCATTTTAGCTGGCTGAAACAAGGTATTATAGGAATTATTAAAACAAGCAATTTGTACAAGCCCTATTGTCTTATCAGCTAATTACTTCCTAAATTTTCTTTAATTGTTAACAAAATGATTAGCGGAAATACGCATAAAATGTCGTTCGTTGTGGTCAACCTTATAGTATTTGTATAGCGCCACAGCAAGTAGTCGACACTTTGCATCTTCTGTGAAGAAGGGTAGCAAGGGGATATTTTTTATATTTATAACTATACCATACACTGAAGTACGATTCACCCGCTTGCCGCGCGCATCCGTCAATCTGGCAGTCTTTTTAGCGTCTGTTAGTTTATTTTAGTTTCTTAGTGTATATTTAAATACTAAATGATTTTTATTGTATAATCACGGTGGTTTTTTTATATATATAGTTTTGATGTATATATCTCCGCTGCTATACCACAAACCTGGGTTCGGTACTTTGTTGTCTGCAAAAAAAATCCCCCCCTCTACTTTTGATTCCCAATCGCCACCACTGAGGGCAACTAACTGTTTTCACCAGCAACTTTTCTCAAATTGTTCTGTATAGTCGTAGGCAACGGTATAGTGATGCCAGTATCTAATTGCACATTACAGGGATCAAACAGTAGCCGTCAATAACAGAGCACTATACGAAACTACCCCGGGACCACGACAGTTGCTTGTTTTCACCATTAAAAAGTAGCAGGTTTTCGTTATTAGTTATATTAGTACCATGAGCAGGATAGTACAGTATATTACTTATGTTAACGGAAATATAGAGTTAGTCAATATATTGTCTACTCATCGGTAAATACAGGCCTAACTGATTATACTTTTTTCCTAGTTACTGCGTATGTTAAGATGACATAGGTACCTATAAGTCATGCATAAAAAGTATATTTCTCTGTATAGTTGTAGTTTGATGATACTGAGCTGTATACTCTGATAAGTGAAACCATATAACCAAGAATTTGATGATGTTAAACGTTTTCGTTTAAATGTAGGCTAACTTTACAGCCATGACATTCATTATTTAAGACAATGAGTATATTCCTTTATGCTACATGTACAGTATTATATTATAAAAATATTATAGATCTACGTACCAACACAGAATTTCTGACGCCTTAAATGATTGTGACTTGCTGTATAGAATATATAACTCTAAATGTTGAAGTCTTATGTGAGGTAGTCAGACTTTGAATATAACAAATGCAGATATATATATATACAGAACAAGCAAAATAAATAATATTGTAAAACATTGAACTCTTCTTTATTGAAACAATAATCATATCACTATCCTTCATCATTCAGCTGATTGAGTAGGTACCTACTTAGCTGAAACATGGAGGCTGGACCGGACTTGGCCAAACTGTACATATAGAGTCACTGTAATCGCCCAAAGTCATGAACAATAGATGCCCAGTTAAATTCTGCATTAATAATAGTTGTTCGTTTGTTTTTATTTGTATGTTTGGTACCTTCATCCTCTAAATTCGAATACACTTATCTTTGATTACGCTCACTTTAAGACTCAACGTGGCGGCTTAAGAAGTAACATTTGTGTCTTGACCATTCTTGATCTCTCTAGACAGACCTTGTAACCGCCCTCTCAATGGCCTGCCATCTAGTGTACAAGTGTGGGACAAATAGCAGGTGCACGTTGAACTACTTGTTGATATTTGTAACAATGGAAGTGCAATACAGCGCCGCAAAATAGGACAACATCAAACAGTAAATAGGCCTAAATGTAGATAGGTCAATTGATTGTCAGGAAGTTTCCTTAAAAATACAGAACCCAGGTAGGTATTGAAACGTATTATCGTTACCGTGCGATGATCTTCCAGATTTCACAGATACGGTGGGTACCGTACGTAAATACAGTCCACGCCTGATTGTTGTTTCAGTCCTGACGAAATGTCTACAGAAGTAAAACCACGGGAAGTTACTGCGGTGACGCAGAGAAGATACCTTGCGGACATTGTAAAACAGGATGGAACATTGTAAGTACTGGACAAACAAAGGGATGATACGACCGTTCAATATGCTGGCGTTAAATGGTGATGTTTTAATTCACTGTAGACTGGGTGTTTTATTAGGAGGTGGTGTTGGGGGAGGGGCAATAGGAGGATAGGAACCGAAGGATTTGCATTAATCTTGAGGCTCGGGTTTGCTATAGGGACCCAGGATCAGTATAAAGCGGGTGAGTTGAGGGTATATGTAGTTCTAACTTGTATTAGCTGCCGTCCGTAGCCATTTACAATTCTTAGGCAGTTCGATATCGAGGATTGGCATGGAGCAGGTACTGGTACCTTAAATGGTTGAAATTGTATATTTTATTCACCTCTCTTGGAAGCATACCGTACCTACGAGCAATGGCGATTAGGCCTACACTGAATTTAACGTCAGAACTTGTGCGGGATTACCGTAGGTAGGTATGTGTACCTACCATACCAGTACTCAGTTTAACACTGGGCGATGTCGGAGACTGAACAAATTGTACAATTTTAGAAAGCCATTTAAGTAGTACCCCATGGTATCTAAAAAGAGAATAAAACTCTCCACTGGTCAAGACACGCAGGTGCGCCGACTTCGGGTAATTATTGAGGGGGCATATGAAATGAGAAACAACTATGAATGCAAACATTCCTATATAATAACAGTATTCACCCCCTAAAAAACACAAAAAGCAGAACAATAATAGAGCTTGTTTCTCAAATACATTTTTGAACTAGTCTTATAGAGTTTTCAATAATATTCACAAGTAGACCTAAATAGAAAACTTGATTCATAAATACAGTACCGTAGCCTAAATATTTTGAAAGAATGTTTTATGTACAAAGCTATCAAAAATAATCACAAGTAAAAAAGTTAGAACATGCCTCATAAATACATTTTCTTAATAAATATCCTATTACAGTACTGTAGCCTATATTATGCATTTCATGATACCTACGAAATGTGAAAAGGTCTACCACGATATGTACCGCTTGAACATTCTCCATTGGGAAATGTAGTTCTCTGAAGGAATGTCCGCTTTCAAATCTCATTTCTTGATGTAAAACGATCTACCGGTACTACCTTCTCCAGATGTAACGCCTTAGCAGCCTTCGAAGACTATCAAACTCCTCGTTTTAAGGAGACTTAACATCTAGGAGGAGAATTTTTTGGGGAGGGGGCAAAATGGCACTCTGCATACCACCCCACCCCCGAAGTCGGCGCCACTAAAGACACGTGGCTCCATTGGTGAGGGCAATTACTGTGTTAAAGAAAAATACGAGAGAGTAGCGCTGTTAACGGAGCGGTTGTTTACGGAGCGGAGGCTCCGGGCGCTTTCAATCGTTTGCCTCCGGAGAACCTCCGATTGAATTGCAAGCGCGTAGTTTGAACTTGGCACGGGAGAAATGAACGAGTATTTGTACAGGAATTTATAACTTGTCGTTATTAATGTGAAAAACTACGCCCCTCCGTTAATACTTCAGTTATTTGGCGATATTACAAATAGGCCTAGCATTCTTACGTACAGACATAATAATTATGTAACAGAACCTCCGATTGAATGACAAGCGCGTAGTGTGAACTTGGTACGGGAGAAATGGAAGAGCATTTTCTCAGGAATTTAAAACTTGTCGCTACTATTGTGCGAAACTAGGCCCCTCAGTTAATACCTTAACTATTTATCGATATTACATATAGCATTCTTACGTACAAACATAATTATGTATTTTCTTAAATATAAACATGCTATAATTTAGGCCTTGTCCGTGACTGTAAATTACTTCGTTATGAAATAATTAATACTATTATCATTGCATGCCGGGCTGAGTGGCTCGGACGTTTGAGGCATTGGCTTTCTGACCCCAACTTCGCAGGTTCGATTCTGGCTCAGTCCGGTGATATTTGAAGATGCTCAAATTCGTCTGCCTCGTGTTGGTAGATTTAATTACACGTAAAAGAACTCCTGCGTAACCAAATTCTGGCATCACGGCGTCCCCGAAAACCTTATAAGTAGTTAGTGGGACGTAAAGCCAATATTATTATTATTATTATTATTATTATTATTATTATTATTATTATTATTATTATTATTATTATTATTATTATTATTATTATTATTACTAGCTGATGTACCCGTGCTTCGCTACGGGATTCTCAGAAAGACTGACTTGGTGGTTTTCCTAACTGAATTCAACATAGGTCATTACAAAAACGTCAGTAGGAATGTAGCGATTGAAAGCAATGTTATCATATAAAATACTCGATCAAATGAAAAACCGCACACTTTCTCACTTTCAACGAACAGTACTACGGTGCTGATCTAAGAGTCCAAAGTTCCAGAACTGGAATAACCAGGTCGCAGACTGCCGTGACCACTCCTCTGTCATTATTTCGTTAAATATGCACACTACTCATTCCAATCAGTGGCTCAGAGTAGGGATTTTATAGCTCGAATACAATGATGAACCAGTGTGTTACGTACCAGATATATCAGAAAATGTATGAACCAGAGGAATGGCATGCTAAAGAAGAAAGTTATCTTACACCCCAGCTACTTCCCACCAATATACAGGCAGGCTGTTACAGTCGGTACGACCAAGCGAGTTGGCCGTGTGGTTAGGGGCCCGCAGCTGTGAGATTGCATCCGGGAGATAGTGGATTCGAACCCCACTGCCGGCAACCCTGAAGATGGTATTCGGGAGATGATGGGTTCGAGCCCCACTGTCGGCAGCCCTGACGATGGTTCTCCGTGGTTTCCCATTTTCACTCCAGGCAAATGCTGCGACTGTACCTTAATTAAAGCCACGGCCGCTTCCTTCCACTTCCTAGACCTTTCCTATCCCATCGTCGCATAAGACCTATCTGTGTCGGTGCGACGTAAAACAACTAGCAAAGAAAAAAAAAAACATTGAATGACAAGCGCGTAGTGTGAACTTCATACGGGAGGAATGAACGAGCATTTTCACAGGAATTCATGACGTCGCTGTTTTTGCGCGAAACTACACTCCTTCTTTAACTTTTTTTAATGCTATTTGTTCGGGGCGTCGACCTATGAAGATCCTTTGCCCCTATTTGCACCATATATGAGGAAACCTGCGTGTATTATGTAAATGGCGGTAGGGTAAAGTGTTGAATGCGAGGAAAGGAACGTTAAGGATGACACAAACACCAAGTCCCCAGGCCAGGGATATTAATAATTTACAATTAAAAAAACTGACCTGGCCGGGAATCGAACCCGGGGTCGCCGGATGACAGGCGGACGCGTTGCCACCTACACCGCAAGACCAATGGTTAGGAGTTGTTTGTGCCATGTTTTACACAGCTGCATTTACAGATTTGAACCACTTGAACTCCTCCCTCCGCTCGTAAATAATCATCCCTTCCTTCTGCCACGTCTTTCACGTGTTTTACATATGTCCAGACATTAAAAAGAATTCAAATTTAACTTGAAATTACTGTATTCTAGCGCCAATATAATGGGAATATTTCCATAATAATGAACGAACCACTGTGTAAGTTCTGCACAGGTAGGGCCTGTACTTTTCTGAGGAACAACTGAACCTATTAAGATATATTGTTTGTTGTATCTACAGGGTTTATACCTACAGGTATATGGGGTATGTATTATATGTCGATATAATTGCATTTTCTTGATAACAAATGAGAGGATGCATTAATTATTCTGAATGACTATACGTTCTTTGTTAAGGGGTATTGTATGGAATATCGGTGATATAGATCAATTTTTCTTTATGTAGGTAACGATTTTTATAGGGCGCCTACATTCATGGACGTAAGTTTGAAATTACAGCCCACTAAGTCCTTACACTCGGAGCTACTGTTGCGAATAGAGCTGGGAACGGAGCAGTTGCTCCTATGATTGCAATCGGTAGTGCGAGTGAGCGCTCCCTCCGGTATTCTCCGGTAGTAAACTGTTGCTGGGAAACCAATCGGTGCTTCGGCACGCGAGCGGAGGGCGAGCGGAGGACGGAGCAACAGTACTGAATGTGTGCTTCGCTTGCCGTTCCATCCGTGGTGCGCAACGGATGTGCTAGCGACATAGTAAATACTGCTTTATATGTATGACGAAGGAGAATATAGGAAATATATACATTCTCATTTATCGTTCGTGTTTCATTTGTCGATTACTTTTGTAAAAATTTGCTTTACGTCATGCCGTCTTATGACGACGATGTGATAGGAACGGCTAAGGAGAGTAATTTCTAGGCGTGAAAATGGAAAACGACGTAAAACCATCTTCAGAGCTGCCGACAGTGGGGTTCGAACCCATTTTCATCCGGAAGATAGTGGGATCGAATCCCACTGTCGGCAGCCTTGAAGATGGTTTTCCGTGGTTTCCCACTTCCCCTCCAGGAAAATGCCGGGATGGTACCTAACTGAAGGCCACGGCTGCTTCGTTCCCACTCCCAAACCTTCCCTATCCCATCGTCGCCATAAGACTTATCTCTGTCGGTGCGACATAAAACAAAACCCAAAGTCTCATGCTCCAGGACACTGTCCTTGAGGCGGTATAGGTCCGAGGGAACACCCAACCCGGGAGGGTAAATTGATGGAAGGATTATTATTATTATTATTATTATTATTATTATTATTATTATTATTATTATTATTATTATTATTATTATTATTATTGTACTCCCATAACCACTTCTGTGGTTTTCTGTGACGTTAAGGTGCCGACATTTTGTCCCACAGGAGTTCTTTCATGTGCCGGTACAGTAGCGGCGATTAGGGGGGGGGCGAGAGGGGACAGTCGCCCCCCTACTTTGTGGAGAAAACTTTGCATTTGTATTCCATTTTAGCTGGATGAAACAAGGTATTATAGGAATTATTAAAACAAGCAATTTGTACAAGCCCTGTTGTCTTATCAGCTAATTATTTGCTTTAATTAATAACGAAATTATTAGCGGAAATACGCAACAAAGTCGTTCATGCGGTTAACCGATTTGTATAGCGCCACAGCGAGTACTGTAGTGGAGACTTTGTATGTGCTGTGAGGAAGGGTACGCGTGCATTCGTTAGTCTGGCAGTCTATTTAGTGTCAGTTAGGTTTTTTTTTTAGTTTGTAGTCAAATACTAAATGATTTTAATTTTATAATCACGCCGTACGTCTATTTAATTGTAATACATGTGTAATATTGTTCCTCTCGTGAAAGTTTTATTGTATAGTACTGAATCAAAATCTCAAATAAATATTATCAACACAGGTAAGTTGGTAGGCTGAGAATCTTTACCTCTCTGTCGAAATTCCATTTAGTAGCTTTTTTTCAGTTTTAATGTATAACGTATATACCCCCCCCCCCCGCTATATCCCACAAACTGGGGTACTTTGTTGTCTTTACATTTTCCCCCCTACTTCTAATTCCCAATCGCCGCTACTGCCGGTACACCTGACCACCTTCAGGTACCGCCGAGCAAAGTCGGAATTGAAACCGCAAGCTTGAGCTCAGAAGGCCAGCGCTTTACCGTCTGAACTACTCAGCCCGGTACAGCATATAACCAGTTTCAATCAGTTCGTATTCAGTAAAAACTGAAATGGCGTATGACTTTTAGTGCCGAGAGTGTCTGAGGACAAGTTCGGCTCACTAGATGCAGGTCCTTTGATTTGACGTCTTTAGGCGATCTGCGCGTTGTGATGTGGATGAAATGATGATGAAGACGACACATACACCCAGCTCCAGCGCCAGCGAAATTAGCCAATTAAGGTCAAAATTCCCGAACCTGCCGGGAATCGAACCCGGGACCCCTGTGACCATAGGCCGGCACGCTGACCATTTAGCCATGGAGCCGGATGTACTATTCCGTAATAAATGAGCTACGAGTATAATTAATGTAAGAACATCGTATATAATACATGTTTACATGCAATGGAATATAATTACCACGTAAACTATTTTACTACCAGTATTAATAATATTGTTAACGCATTTGCAACAGTATAATATATGCCAATATTCAATCTACAGTATTCTATCCACCTGCACCTATTGCAAACTGAACGTCAGCAGATCAAAATCTGTTATTCATAACGTAACAAATAATGCGGCGAGCTTGAAACGACTACATCATTTGAATGACAAACGTTGGGGAACACATGCATCTGTGGAATTAGTACTAAAATCTAAATTGTAATTCTTCCTAAGATCACCGTTGCAACATTGCCCACATCTAAGCATTTGAATTTTCCGCCAGTGAATTCAATCGGAGGACTACCGGAGGTCTCCGGAGGAGCGCTGTAATCGTATTATCCGATTCAATCAACAGGAGGTCCGCCTCCTCTTCACAGCGCTACGAGAGAGCCATGCCATTTCTTGCAGCAGTGCGCGGTTCACGACGATAAGACTAACAATTACATATTAATGATAGTAAAATAATATAACTTACCTACGCGCATGTCGAGCAAACGCTCTATATAAAAAGTACCAACGCCCCTGCCCTTCCCTGTGCAGATATCTAGAGCATTGTACGCAGCTACAAAATAAGTACGGTAAGTTTATGCACGTTGGAACGATGGAAAATCTTCTCTATGAGAAGTATGATGGTCGTTCGAAAGTCACTCCGGGTATAGTTATTCTAAAATGTAGGCCTAGGTACGGTACCGTTCCATAATTATATAAGAGGATTAATTAATCCCCAGTATTCGAACGAGACATACTCTCAATACGGTACCATTTCCATAAAATACTTTTGCTCGCACGGTGGGACGAGGGTTCTTACAAGAATGAGACAAAACTGTACAATGATTTCGTGAGAGTGGGTCTGTACGAAAATATGTACGTTCGTCAGTTTTTCCGTTATTATCTGATTTGCAAAATCCAAATGAACTTTCTTTTTGACACGTTCCATATTCGTTTTTATTCCGGCTAAACATAAAAAAGTCTGCCTTAATTTTGTTTTTCGCATTCCCCTCTCTTGGAAACCATTATGACCAGTTTTAAGGAGACAAGTCTGCCAAATGCAAATTCTAATAGTAACTTAATCAATTATGAAGAAAAAATGGATGTTCATTTATCATCATAATTTCCTTCATTAGGAAATTCGCACGATTTTGCGTTCTACATTGCCTAAAACGTCTGTACAAAACCTCACAGGTAGCCTACAATTAACTTCATAACCTCATAGTTCTGTAAGAAATTTTCAGAACGCATATCAAAACCATCATTAAGGTTATGCGCCTAGAATTCTCTCCGGTTTTCTTGTGAAGTTGGCACTACCTCTTGTTCAAGTTTATTGATTTTTTTGCGTTTTCCAAGACAGGGGTAATTTATTTTGGATGTTCCTTTAGGAAGGGGTATTAAGAATTATTACAAGTTACAATGGGGGAAGGGAACCCCCTGTGGGTGGGGGTGGTAGAATAACATCCACAGTAACCCTTGCCTGTCAAAAGAGAAGACTAAAAGGGGCCCCAAGGGCTCTGAACTCTGAGTATTATTTAGGAATTAGCTTAAGGCAGATGTTGAGGAATGTAGAAAAGAAGGAGGAGGGAAAGAAGAAGGTGGTAGTGTATCACGTTGGTACCAACACCGTAAGGCAAGCAGGTATAAGTACCAACATAGCTGGGGATGTGTGGGATCTGGTAAATGCAGCATGGGTGAAGTTTAAGGAAGTGGAGATTGTTCTCAGTGGAGAGATACTGACTGGAAGGTGATTGGGGATTTAAATGAGACTATGTGGTAAATTGGGAGTGAGATTTCTAGATCCTAATGGGTAGATAGGAGATAAGGATCTGTGCTCAGATGGCCTTCACTTAAACCGCAGTGGTACGTATGAAATGAAAACCTACAACTTGTTTTCCAGACTTTGACTGGGTCAGGGATGTAATGAATGAATCAAATATAGGCTATTAGTATGATGGGGTCGCCACTCCCAAAGTGATATATTAATGACTGATAGATGCTATGAAATGATAATGGAGAGTGTTGCTGGAATGAAAGATGACAGGGAAAACCAGAGTACCCGGAGAAAAACCTGTCCCGTCTCTGCTTTGTCCAGCACAAATCTCACATGGAGTGACCGGGATTTGAACTACGGTATCCAGCGGTGAGAGGCCGACGCGCTGCCATTTGAGAGTGGTACGTATAAGGTAGGAAATTTATTTGGAAGGGTTATATGGAAGTACATTCAGGGAAGCGGGGTGGTCTAGGGAGCGGTGATAAGATTACAGGGATCTGGAAGTCAAGTGCGGATCACATAAAAATGTTAGTGTTGAACTGTAGAAGTATTGTAAAGAAAGGAATAGAATTAAGTAATATATAGATATATACTCACCAGATATTGTATTAGGAGTTGAATCATGGATGAGAAATGATATAATGGATGCAGAAATTTTCTCACAGAACTGGAATGTGTGCCGTAGAGATAGGATAGCAATGATAGAAGGAGGAGTATTCATTCTGGTGAAAGAAGAATTTGTAAGCTATGAAAAAGTTAAAAATGACAAACATGAAATTCCAGGGGTAAGGCTCATCTCTAAAGATAATAGGCAACTTGATGTCTTTGGAGTGTACAGACTTGGAAAGGATAGCACTGACACTGATTCAGAATTAATTGATAAGATAATCAGCCATGTGGGAAACAATATAGAAAGGAACGTGATTGTAGCGAGTGATCTCAATTTGCCAAATATCAATTGGGAAGGTAATGTGAATGACAGGGAAGAATGATCAACAAATAGCACATAAGTTAATACGGGAAGGACAGCTGATTTAGAAAGTGATGGAACAAACTAGAGGGAAGAATATTCTGGATGTGGTGCTGGTAAAACCAGATGAGCTGTATAGAGAAACCAAAGTATTAGATGGCATTAGTGATCACAAAGATGTTTTTTCATAGTAAAAAATAAATTCAATAGAAGGAAAGGTCCTAAAAGTAAGACTACTAGGCAGTACCATATGTCTGATTAAACAGGCATGAGGGTGGTTTGAAAAGTAACTATGATCGGTGGAAAACAGTAAATAAAAATGTAAACAGACTCGAGGATGGGTTTAAAACAATTGTTGGGGAATGTGAAAACAGGTTTGTACCTTTAAAAGTGGTAAAGAATGGTAAAGGCCCACTATATTATAACAGAGGAGTAAAGAAACTAAGAAGGAGCTGCAGGTTGGAAAGAAATAGAGTTAGAAATGGCTGTGGAAATAAGGAAAAACTGAAGGAACTTGATAGAAAATTGAATCTAGCAAAAAAGACAGCTAAAGACAACATGATGGTAAGCATAACTGGCAGTTATACAAATTTTAGTGAAGAATGGAAAGGTATGTATAGCTACTTTAAGGCAGAAACAGGTTCAAAGGAGGACATTCCAAGATAAGTGTGTATGTGAGGATCTTCAAAAGGCAGACGTATTCAGTCAGCAGTATGTAAAGTTTGTTGTTTACAAGGATAAAGTCCAGATAGAGGAGGTGACTAATACTAATAAAGTATTCAAATTTACCTACCATAAGAATGACATTTACAATAAGATACAAAAGTTGAAAACTAGAAAAGTAGCAGGAATTGATAAGATTTCTGGGGATATACTAAAGACAATGTGTTGGGATATAGTACCATATCTGAAGTATTTACTTTATTATTGTTTGCATGAAGGAACTATATTAAATGAATGGAGAGTTGTTATTTAAAAAAAATGAATCGGCATATGTCTTTTAGTGCCGGGAGCGTCCAAGGACAAGTTCAGCTTGCCAGATGCAGGTCTTTTGAATTGATGCCCGAAGGCGACCTATGCATCATGATGAGGATGAAATGATGATGAAGATGACACATACATCCAGCCCCGTGCCAGCGGAATCAACCAATTTTGGTTAAAATTCCCGACTCTGCCAGGAATCAAAACCCAGGATCCCTGTGACCAAAAGCCAGAAAGCTTACCATTTAGCCATGGAGCTGGATAGATTTGCTATAGTAGCCTTTGTGTATAAAGGAAAGGGTGATAGACATAAAGCAGAAAATTACAAGCCAGTCAGTTTGACATTTGTTGCATCTAAGCTTTGGGAAAGCATTCTTTCTTATAATATTAAGACATGTTTGAAAAATTAATAACTAGTTCGATAGGAGAAGTTCAGGTTTAATAAGGTTATTCCACTGAAGCTCAATTTGTAGGATTCCAACAAGATATAGCAGATATCCTGGATCAGGAGGTCAAATGCATTGTATCCCGATTGACCTATCCAAGGCATTTGATAGGGTAGATCACAGGAGACTACTGGCAAAAATGAGTGCAATTGGACTAGACAAAAGAGTGACTGATTGATTGGCTATGTTTCTAGAAAATAAGCTCAGAGAATTAGAGTAGACAAAATTTTATCTGACCCTGTAATAATTAAGTGGGGAATTCTTCAAGGCAGTATTATTGGACCTTTATGTTCTCTTATTACAAATGATTTGAGTAAAAAAGTGGAATCAGAGATAAAGATTTTTGCAGATAATGTTATTCTGTATAGAGTAATAAATAAGTTACAAGATTGTGAACAACTCAAAATAACCTCAATAATGTTGTGAGGTAGGCAATGGTATGGTGATAAACGTGGTTAAAAGTTAGGTTGTGAGTTTCACAAATAAGAAAAATCCTCTCAGTTTTAATTACTGTGTTGATGGGGTGAAAAATTTCTTATGGAGATCATTGTAAATACCTAAGAGTTAATATAAGAAAACATCTTCATTGGGGTAATCACATAAATGGGATTGTAAAAAAAGGGTACAGATCTCTGCACATGGTTATGAGGGTATTTAGGGGTTGTAGTAAGGATGTAAAGGAGAGGGCACATAAATCTCTGCTAAGACTCCAATTAGAGTATGGTTCCCTCACCAGCATTACTTGATTCAAGATCTGGAAAAAATCCAAAGAAAAGCAGCTCGATTTGTTCTGGGTGATTTCCGACAAAAGAGTAGCATTACAGAAATGTTGCATTTCTTTTTTTTTTTTTTTTACAATATTACTTTTTGAATAAATATGACTAAGCGTCATTCTCGTCAGAATCTAATTGTAACCGCCAGTCAACTTAATTTTTAGCAATCTTACTACTTGTTCATCACAGTCTGTTGCTTTGTCCATTTTACTTGTAATAACAACTTTTATGTGAATAATTTTAATACTTTCACCTTTGTAATTCTTCACATTGTAAAAAAAAAAATTTAAACCAACATTATTATTTTGAATGTTAATTTTAGTTTAAGTCTCTTCAAGACTTTTTAAATCAATTTCATCTTATTATATGTTATTTCAAGTGCTTATTTTTATTCTGAGGTTAAGACTATGGCTGATGATGCCTTCATACTAGGTGAAACATGTACCATTTATAGTTAATAGATCAATGTAAATCATCCAAGACAATGACTTATTGTATTGATTAAGTGGTCAATTTAATAAATAACTTACTGTTATTATTCTAATCAAATATCATCAATACGGATCAAAATGATATTTATTACATGTAAGTGCTATGTTCCGAGTTGCCAGTGGAGAGATGCATGCGTGCAAAACCTGGAGAACAATGCTGAAAGTGAAGTCGAGTACAAGATCGCGTCTTCAACAATACCCAGAGGAATTTAAAAACATTTTTCACAACTGATGGATGAGTATTGTTTGGCAACCATGTGGTAAAACAGTAAGTGCAGATCAACAATCTCAAGTAACCCAGCATTTGTCTGGAAATAAGCACATTGTGGCTGCTTCATGTGTGCGTTCGCGATAATTACTAACAGATGCACCAGCTACTTCAAATGTACGCCCATCCAAATACTCCCAGTATTATTAAGATTTATGAAGAGCATTTGTTTGTGCTGACATTCCTCTTGGCAAAGAAAATAATCCAGCAATGAGAAATTTCCTCACAAAATACATTAATTTGAGTCTCCAGATGAATTCACATTAAGGAAAAACTATCTTCCAAAATGTTACGAAGAAACTTTTCAAAGAATTCGGGCAGTACGTAATAGCAAGAAACAGTGGGTGAGCATTGACCAAACCACTGATTTAAGTGGCAGAAAAGTAGGAAATGTTGTAGTTGGTGTGTTGAAGTATAAAAAAACTACTTGTGAACATTCTTATTTGCTAGCATCTAAAAAAATGCCTTCTGCAAACCATGTCACTATAGCTAGATTGTTTAATGAAGCTTATTGACCTCTTGAACGTGAGTGGTTATGTGATATTTAAAGCAGAATATTTTAAAATTTTTATCAAATATTTTTAAGTTTTCGCACATAACCAATGTTTTTTTTAACCACATAAAAATCTGCTCCCTCAGATTCCAGGTGCCTTGTTCCTATTTAGGTCTCTCAAAGCTCTGTCGAATTCTGACCTCAAAATTGGGTCTCCCACTTTATTGGCATCAGCAGCCACTTCATGTTCCAGAACCATATCATCAACTTTTCTACCTTGATACAACTGTTGGATACGTTCTTGCCATGTTTCTGACTTGTTATTGTTATCATTTTTATGTCCCACTAACTACTATTTTCGTTTTTGGAGACGCCGAGGTGTCGGAATTTTGTCCTGCAGTTCTTTTATGTGGCAGTGAATCTACTGACATGAAGCGGACATATTTTGAGCACCTTCAAATACCACCAGACTGAGCCAAGATCGAGCCTACCAAGTTGGACTCAGGTCGCCAGCACTCTACTCTAGAAGTGGTTTTCCATTTGATCTCTTAATATTCATGCACTTAGTTCTCCTGTCTCCAAAGGTTTCCTTGATTTTCCTGTATGTAGCTTTCTACCTTTCCTACGACCATACAAACTTCAACATCCTTGGACTGGGCTGATGACGTAGATGTTAGGCCCCTTTAAGCAACAAGTATCATACTTCATTCTTTAATTCTTCTCTGCCCTCTCCCCTGCCCCTCAGTTTTTTTTTTCTTTTTTCTTTTTTTACTTTTTGCAAACTTGTACCTTCGTTGTTCATTATTCAGGCCTAGTACCTCCTGAGTTATCCACTAATTCCTAGTTGATCTTTCTTTTCTTCCTAATGTTTGTTCAGCAGCCCTACTGATCTCATTCTTCACAACTGTCCATTCTTACTCCTTCTGCCTTTTCATTTAGTCCGTGTGCAACATGCTCCTTGAAGCAATCCCTCACACTCTTTTCTTTCAATTTTTCTAGATCCCATCTCCTTGCATTCCTTCCTTTCTTCAATTTCTTCAACTTCATATGGCATTTTATGACTAACAAGTTGTGGTCAGAGTCCACATCTGCTCCTGGAAAAGTCTTGCAATCTAACACCTGGTTTCTGAATCTCTGCCTAATCGCAATGAAGTCTATTTGTTACCTTCCAGTGTCTCCAGGTCTCAGCCATGTATACAGCTTTCATTTGTGTTGTTTGAACAAAATGTTAACAAGGACTAAATTATGATCGGTGCAGAATTCAACCAGCTGACTTCCTCTTTCATTCCTTTGTTCCAATCCAAATTCTTCTACTTCATTACCTTCTCTTCCTTGACCCTACCACTGCACTCCAGTCTTCCATCACAATTAGAATCTCATCATCTTTTACTATTGTATTAAATCTTCTATCTCTTCATATATTCTTTCAATTTCTTTATCATCTGCTGAACTAGTATGCGTATTGACCTGCACTATTGTTGTGGGCATTGGCTTGGTGTCTATCTTGACAACAATAATCCTTTCACTATGCTGGTCATAGTAGCTTACCTGCTGCCATACTTTCTTATTTTTTATTAAACTAACTCCAGCAATTCCCCTGTTTGATTTTGTGTTGATAATTCTGTAGTTGCCTGACCAAATATCCTGCTCTTCCTGCCAACGACGTACATCACTTATACCAATTACATCTAACTTTAATATATCCATCTTCCTTTTAAAATTCTCTAACCTACCACAATGATTCAAAGTTCTAACATTTCTTACTCAGACTCGCAGAACGTCAGTATCTATCTTGCTAATGATTGCTCCCACTCGCATAGTCCCCATCTGGAGATCCAAATGGGAGACTACTTTACGTCCAGAATATTTTATCCAGGAGGAAGCCATCTCCAATACATCATTCATACAGAGAGAGAGCTGTATGTCCTCGGAAGTTAATTACCGCTGTAGTTTCCCGTTGCTTTCAGCCGTTTATAAGTATCAACGCAGCTAATACATGTTAAATGTTTTTACAAAGCCAGATCAGTCAATCATATAGACTAGGCATCATCAACCCAGAGTGAAATGCCTTCAAATCCAGTCTACTTAGTGCTTGAAAGGGATGGTAGTTGTTACAATTTGCTTTACGTCACACCGACACAGATAGGTCTTATGGTGACGATGGGATAGGAAGGGGCTAGGAGTGGGAAGGAAGTGTCCGTGGCTTTAACAAAGGTACAGCCCCAGCATTTGCCTAGTGTGAAAATGGGAAACCATGAAAAACCATCTTCAGGGCTGCCGACAGTGGGATTTGAACCCACGATCTCCCGATTACTGGATAGTGGCCGCACTTATGCGACTGCAGCTATCGAGCTCAGTAGGGATGGTAGCAGCTGAGTGAGGAATGGAAGGGAAGTTCATAAAGTCATGCATACAGTATGATAGTGAAATAAGTATAAGCACATTGAGTTTTATACTGATAAACCACAAAAGAGACTTCCTAGATTGCACTAACATAATGCAAATATGTTAAGCATAATCATACCTACATATTTCTGCAAATAGCTGTTCCCATGGATGAAGTTTTGTAAATCTAGGCACAGAAGTAGGCTCACCAATCTAAAGCTAAATTGTGCATTGTGACTTGCCAGTATACAAACAATAATACCATATCAAAGATTCATACAATACTATCTGAAAGAGTTGAAGGTCCTATGGAGCAGATGTACACCAAAGATGTATTTTAATTTGTTATTTAGTTGGTTTCTTTGTTTTCTTAGTCATCAATACCAAAAATATTTTTAAATGTATGTTCCTTTAGGAAGATGAAAAGAAATGAGATAAATTGTATTTTCTCAATGTAATGACACCAGAAATGCAATCCATGAAATAAAGTCAGAAGCTAGAGGATGTGACAGAATAAATTTGACATTAATGAAAAGACTCTTTGAAACTGTTCTCCCAACAATTACACATACAATAAATATTTCACTCACAACAGGAATCTTTCCCAATATATGGAAAAGTGCCATAATATGACCAATAAGAAAAATCTATAATCTAAAAAAAAAAAAAAAAAAAAAAAAATTCCAATTTGCATATTTCCTTCTCTTAGTGAAATATTAGAAAAAGGTCATTTACAACCAGGTAACAAATTACCTCAACAAACACAAATTACCACACAAATACCAATCAGGATTTAGACCTAACCACAGCATCACCACAGCACTACTAAAAAATTACAAACATGGGCAACCATGCCCAGGGGGAAAAGTGGGGACGTGCCCCCCCGCCCCCCCCCCCACTAGCTCTTAAGGAAAGGGAAAAATGTAATATAGTCAGGTGATTTTCTTTCAAGAAAATAATTTAAAAATTGATATTACGTAGAAGTGGTAGGGGATGCCATGTGTGGTATTCTACCGTGGAATACAAGTCGCCATTCATCTTCCAAAATATTGAAAATAATACATACCCCCCAGGTCTAGCCCCTCCCACCCCTACAAACTATCCTATGGGTGCCCATGGTTACAAATGACATTCAAATAGAAATGGACAACAAATGACTATCCTTGTACTTTTAGACCTAAGTAAAGCATTTGACTGTGTGGACAGGGATATATTATTAGATTATTAGCTAATCTACAAGCAAAAATATTTTCTTCAAGTATACTGACATGGCTGCACTTATATTTAATTAGGGTCAGCAGTGCATGCTAGTCGGTATAAAAGTATCATTCTGGCAACAAACTGAACTAGGCATAGTACAGGGCAGTGTTCTAGTGCCACTTCTATTTTCACTGTATTTAAATGACCTACCAGCATATATAAAAACTTATAAATACCATTTCTGTGCAGATGAAACAAACAAACAAACAAACAAACAAACAAACAAACAAACAAACAAACAAACAAACAAACAAACAAACAAACAGATGGATAGATAAATTGATGGATAGATACACCGATAGTTTCATCAATACTGTACGGAGAATAGAAGGCGAAAATCACCAAGCCAATGAACAACTTCCAACGTGCTCCATGAATGGGAATAATAATAATAATAATAATAATAATAATAATAATAATAATAATAATAATAATAATAATAATAATAATAATAATAATAATAATAATAATAATAATAATAATACCGGGTGAGTTGGCCGTGCGGTTAGGGGTGCGCAGCTGTGAGGTCGAATCTGGGATATAGTGGGTTTGAATCCCACTGACAGCAGCCCTGAAGATGGTTTTCTGTGATTTCCCATTTTCACACCAGGCTGGGGCTGTACCTTAATTAAGGCCACGGCCGCTTCCTTCCTATTCTTGGGACTTCCCTTTCCATCATCACCACAAGACCTCGTATCTGTGTCAGTGTGACGTAAAGCAAATAGCAATTAATAATAATAATAATAATAATAATAATAATAATAATAATAATAATAATTGTTCCAGGGTGTCCGTGGCTCACAGAGAATTAGGAAGTCTCTGGTTTGAATGGCTGGACAAGGAATTAACTAGAGCAGAACTTAACACAACAAATTTTGAAATTTTATTTCTTTCCTATTCTTTTCTGAGTTTAAAATAGGAGAAATAGAAAATCTGAATGAATAACAACAATATTAATGAGCTTGTCAGCACTAACAATACAGTGGACTTAGAAGTCCAAATATCAGGTACAAAAACTTGAGAGAATGACAAATGTTAATTTACACGGAAAAGAACTGAATTGCTCTTGCCAGGTACAAAATTCTCTAAGAGCAAGGAAAGCTCCAGTAAAATACACTTCATAGGAGTCTGCACTCCAACTGTAGTATAGATCAGCCTCACAGAGGCATCAATTATCTTTTGTACATGACAACCTATCGGTTGTCCTCAATTGAAGTATTTACACACTGTTACCGCCATGTGGGCTAATCTATTGCTCAACAGTTATAGGGTTCACTGTTCGCAAGGGGTAGAAACACCAGAAAAACTCTACACATGCCAATAAATGTACAGGGGCATAATTGCCCATACTAAGTGGCCTTGGCATAAAAAGAAAAGGTTGAACATGACAGGCCATATACAAAAGGCTAGGAGGTGAAACACTTGCCTTCCTTAGAGAAATAGTTAAAACCGTAAGTGGGCTTATGGCCCAATATTACAGAGGCTAATCCTATTCTACACTGGGGTGACTAAATGAGAAACATTAATGCGAAAAGGTTTTAAGAAATTTAGGTTTTAAAAAAAAAATAGTCTCCCCATGCCAAGTTGAATGGAAACCGACAGAGGGTAATCACTCTTTGTTACCTTACATTACATATTTCCCAGTAGAGAATAGAACAGATTCATCAGACTTGCCAAAAATTCTACATTTAAACCACCAAATTTAAAAATTTACATAACATAAAAGATGAATCTTTCCCCTCACTCTATTCGCAAGAGCTATCACATATCTAAGAAAATTCTAATAATTACCCTGAGTCACTGGGCCTTCCTCATGCAGGCTGCGCCCCTGCCTCCTGGTTCATGTCAATTCACCCTCCTCACACTGGAGCAATTCAGACAATACAGCCCTGAAGCACCCTGCTTTTATAGTATTTTTAAGTGGAAACTTCCAGAACTCTTTACTGATAGCCTGGATTTCTGTATACACCCCAAATTTTAATTGGCTAAAGAAAATATTCACAAGTTTCTGACAGGTTGATTACAACTGAAGAAGGAATCAGCTCAAGTGTTGACAACTTCAATACAGAAACAAAACAATCCTCAAAACCTAAGGTTTGCCAACTGTAAAAATAAACATTCTTTTATGAAATAATTAGAGTTCATCCCACTAGAGGGAGCAATTAAACTGATGATAGAGACATCTAACAGTTGAAGACCAAAGTATCTTTTAGTATACCAGTTCAAGTTTGTTTACATAGATGGCCTTATCGAAGGCACACAGTTTAACTGGCTGGGGAAGGTGTACCCCCGGTAGAGACCAGCACCCCCTAGGGTTTTACAATGGGATAAACAGCTTGAAATCTTGAGATACATAATTTTGAGAGAAACATTTATAAGTCAGAGTATTTTGATGGCGAGTCCATTCTTGTTTTTTTTTTAATTTTTATTACTGAAATAGAATAGTCTTGATAGCGTTGCCGAAGTAGTCCAAGTCCAGACTGTAGTGCACAGGGTTGACGGCAAAAGCACCCGCCACTGCCGATGCTTGAATGGGGTCGCTTGGACCCCTTTGGTACCCTGAGATACCATCCTCCCAATATATTGAGGGCATAAGCCAAGGTGATGACAGCCAAAGACCAAGTAGCACGATCCCACCCTAGGATAGAGTGGGAGGTTGAGTCCAGCCTCCCGGCATCTCCCAGTGATGACAGTCCCAAAAGAGGCAGTTTATCTGGAGTCTTAGTCGGAATGAGGCGAGACCTTACCCTGTGCCGACGTCTTTCCCAGGTTGATATGACATTGCCTCGGATGAAAGTTAGGCACTGTAACATGCAATTTTGTGGTAACATTAACTGTTTTTCATATGGTGCTAGATATAATGTAGATAAAGTTGGTGAATTTGGAGGAGGAGCACATGGAGGTTCTGACTCAGGTTTGGAGGCAAGGGCATTAATGGCAGATTATGTATACCTTATAGAAGGGAAGATTTCTAAAAAAATAATTTTAACACCAAATTAAGTTAACTTGGGTTGTAATTTAAACATGTGAACAAACTCTAGTTTACGTTAATAACTTGTGATAACCAAAAGGACCAAAAGGCCAATTTCACTTTACTTCCCATAATACTTAAACTAATAAATATCCCAAGGAAAGAAATATAATAAATTCAGCAATGTAATCACTTGGTGGCATTTAATTAACAAAGTGAAGGCCTTCACACAGGCTTTACTTGAGACAGGTGAACACGGAAAATCCTTTCATTCTCTGGATTACCCACTAAAAGGGTGACAGGAGTAAGAAAATTTAGAATGATACAAGGTCCATGAAATCTGGGGGCAAGTTTGCCCACAGGAACAATTTTTTTACCATGAGGAGATCTTTAACTTTCAAATTGGTGGGTTTTCGTCCACAGTCATACCTCAAATTTTACTCTCTTATGAGATGCCTTAAGATTATTTCTAGCTTTTCTCTATAGATTCTGGATATTCTCTGGATCTATTGTCTCTGGTAAGAACTCATTGCATGTCATAAACCTCATTTTAGGTCCGTATTGAAAAATTTAATTTAAATTTAATTTAATTTAAATTTAATTATGTAACAACTATAAGTGAAAATATAAGTATTGAATAGGTGGAATAAATTGAAACACCTTTATTGTTGTTGAACTGTTAAGAACTCATTGATCGACCACAGATTTGACAAGGGAGTGTTTGGGACAAACTTAAATATAAGAGATATTAGAGAAAACTTGTGGGACGCATGAATGGCCAAGTTAAACCAATGTAGAGATATGTCCTTACGAGAATGATCTTTGTGGTGGAAGGCAACAAGGGCTGATCGAAGATTTTGATTAACCTGCTCAGCTAGAGATCGCTGTGGGTAATATGCTGACGCAGTGACATGTGAAATAGAGAGATCAAAACAGAAGTCACAAAATAAATTGCAAGTGAACACCTTATCGTTATTGGAAACAATATATTGACATGGTCCAAAAGATGCAAATATTGAATTGAGACAAGAAATAGTAGTTTGTGCAGTGGCAAGCCTAGTCGGAAACAGCTATAAGAATCGTGTAAAATCATCCGCACACACAAGAATGAATTTATTCCTGTTTTCTTTGGATTGCGGGAAAGGTCCCACATAACTGATATACAATGGCTCCATAGGGCAAGAGGCTTGGTGTGATGACAATAGCCCTACTTTGGTAGACATATGTGGGCTTGCTAATCAAACAAGTTTTACATGCTTTAACCATTTCTTTAATATTGCCGTCCATACTCGTCCAGATAAACAATTCCTTTATCTTCTTTCTGTTTTTAAAGATGCCCAGGTGTCCCCCTAATGGGGGTCTCATGGTAATATTTAAAAATCATAGGAACTAGAACTGCTGGAACTACAATTTTCATCTTTTGGTAGTACCTTGAGAGGCAACATAGGACCCCATTCCTCAAAACATAAGAGACAACATGTTCCCCAGAAGAAAGGGTTTCCATAATGGTAGCCAGCCCCAGATCTTCACATTGGTATTTTGCTATGTTGTGATATAGCATAGGAGCATCAGTCAGAATGGCACTTATACCAGAAGGTGTGGAGAGAGAAGGCAGAGGACCTTCCTTCAAGTCAAAAGAATCAGGGTCACTGGAAAACACTCTCCTTAACTCGTCTGTGACCACATTCTCAGATCCCCAAATGTGTCGCAGAAATTCTAATAGCCCAGCGGACGATGCGCCCAGTAAAGCAGGCCCTAGCTAATACCTAGCTTAGAGCCTGATTGTCAGTCTCTAATTCAAATTTAACATTCTCTAGATAAAGGCAGAATTTGTCAAAGGCAAAGAGTACGGCAAGTCCCTCTAACTCGTATATAGATTACTAGCAAGATACCCGTGCTTCGCTACGGTATTATACTGAAATTTATAATTGAATGCTTATTGTTTTAGATATATAATCCGCCGAAATTCGCGATCTGACTCGTTCTCTGCGAGAATCCACCAAAATTCCCGATCTATTATTTTACGGCACGTTTCCTCCCATTTTTAAATCTTCCTTTCCAGCAATCGATTTCGTACTTCCCGAGTTAGGCTCAGGTATTCCTCCAGGTCAGTTGGGTCCGTAAATCTTTGCCATCTTTTCCTATGATATTTTTAATACGGATATAATCCTTCAGGAGATCCGGCGTGCTGTCATACTGGGTGCCTTGGCGGCACTGAACCCGCGACCGGACTGCATTCTTAGTCATTACCCGTCCAGGAGCCGTTTCCATCGCGGTCCGCAATTTGACGACGGTCCGGATTATTATTATTATTATTACTATTATGTGTTGCTGGAATGGCTGATGACAGGGAAAACTGGAGTATCCGGAGAAAAACCTGTCCCGCCTCCGTTTTGCCCAGCACGAATGCCACATGGAGTGACCGGGATTTGAACCACGGAACCCAGCTGTGAGAGGCCGGCGCGCTGCCGCCTGAGCAACGGAGGATCCTTATAAGCACATTAATAACAGTAAAATCAATTGGTCTCACCTCCTTCTACACCCCACCGCCGTTAAGTTTATTTACAGCCCCCCACCCCCCGAAGAAGAATTAAAAGGATGCTTGTTTCTTTATGTTTAAGGGAGATTCCAAACACCAATGTTCACGTCTATTAACTTCAGTTTTGAGATATAAGTATCCACATAAAAATAATTTACTTTTTTTCACTTCATTTCACAATAATCTCTCCTCCCCCTATATGAATTTTCCCGCAAAAAAAATACTTCTTTCTTTAATAGTAAAGGATTTTCTAAATACCAATTATCACGACTCTAACTTCTTCAGTTTTTGATTTGTGTGTCCTCATGAAAGGAATTCAACTCCTTTACACTCCCGCCCTCCAAGATAGTTTCCCCACCAAAACGCCTTTTTCTTTGTTTTTAAAGGAGATCCAAATACGAATTTTCACGTCTGTAACAACTTTAGTATTAGATGTATGTATTCTCATACAATTAAGTCAACTAATGTTTCAATTCTTTCACCCCCCCGCCCCCTTCATTGGATTTTCCGAGAATACGTGTTTCTTTACTTTTAAAGCAGATTGCAAATATCAAATTTCACATCTGTAACATCTTCATTTTTGAGATATCAGTAGCCTAATTAAAAGAATTCATCACCATTTTCAGTCACTTTTACCCCCCCGCCCTCCACCCAAGTGGTATTTCCGAAAACTAAAAATACACTTTTCTTTATGTTTAATAGAGATAAAAATACCATTTTTCACTTCTGTAACATGTTAAGTTTTTTAGATATCCGTAAAAATTCTCATTTTAAAATTTCACCCCTTTTGGGTTCCCCTTAAGTAGAGTTTCCAAAAACAAATAACCTATATTTCTTTACATTTACAGGAGATTTACACCCACTTTTTACGTCTGTAACATTTTACGATTCCAAGATATTCTGTAGATATAGTCTTTCAAAAAATTCACCCCAATTTGTCACTCCTGTTTAACCGCCATTAATTGGCTTTTCCAAAAACTAAAAAATACGTGTTTCTTTATTTTTAAAGGAGATCACATATGCGAATTATCAGTTCTGTAATATCTTTCGTTTCTGAGATATGTGTATCCTCATTAAAGGCATTCAACCCATTTTTCACCCTTTTACACCCCTCCTATTAGGACTTACTGGAAACAAAAAAAATACGTGTTCCTTTGTTTTTAGAGGAGATTCTAACCACCAATTTTTACATCTGTAAATTTTAAAGTTTTAAGATGTAGACACACTCATTTTAAAAAATTCACCCCCGTTTTCACCCCCCAATATTTGGATTTTCCAAAAACGAAAAAATACCTGTTTCTTTACTTTTAAAGTAGATCCAAAATACCAATTTTCAGGTCTGTAATATCTTCAGGTTCTGAAATATAAGTATCCTCATGAAAGGCATTCAACCCATTATTCACCCTTTTACACCCTTCCTATTGGGATTTTCCTAAAACAAAAGAATACATGTTTCTTTATTTTTAAAGGAGATTCTAAATACCAATTTTTACAGCTATAAACTTAAAAAGTTTTGAGATATAGATACACTCATTTTAAAAAATCACCCCCTTTTCACCCCCCCCATTAATTGTATTTTCCACAAACAAAAAATACGTGTTTATTTATTTTTAAAGGAGATCCCAAACACCAATTTTCAGGTCTGTAATATCTTCAGGTTCTGAAATATAAGTAGACTCATGAAATGCATTCGACCCCTTTTTCAACCTTTTCCACCCTTCCTATTAGGATTTTCCGAAAACAAAATATACGTGTTCCTTTATCTTTAATGGAGATTCTAAATACCTATTTTTACACCTATAACCTTTAAAAGTTTTGAGATATAGATACACTCATTTTAAAATAGTACCCCTTTTTACCCCCCTTAATTGGGTTTTCCAGAAACAAAAAAATACGTGTTTCTTTATTTTTAAAAGAGATCCCAAACACCAATTTTCAGGTCTATAATATCTTCAGTTTCTGAGATATAAGTAGCCTCATTAAAGGCATTCAACCCCTTTTTTTACCCCTTTTCACACCTCCTATTGCGATTTTCCGAAAACAAAAAAATACGTGTTTCTTTATTTTTAATGAAGATTCTAAATACCAATTTTTACATCTGCAAACTTTAAAAGTTTGGAGATATAGATTCACTAATTTTAAAAATTCACCCCCTTTTCACCCTCCCATTAATTAGATTTTCCAAAAACAAAAACATACGTGTTTCTTTATTTTTAAAAGAGATCAAAAGTACCAATTTTCAGGTCTGTAATATCTTCAGTTTCTGAGATATAAGTACCGGTATCCTGATTAAAGGCATTCAACACGTTTTCCCCCATTTTCACCCTTTTTCACCCCTCCTATTGGGATTTTCTGAAAACAAAAAAATACGTGTTTCCTTATTTTCAAAGAAGATTCTAAATACCAATTTTTACATTTGTAAACTTTTAAAGTTTTGAGATATAGGTGCACTCATTTTAAAACTTCACCCCCCCTTTTCACCCCCTTAGCAACGGAATATCCAAAAATCCTCTCTTAGCGAGCACCTACATCTTCATATGAATGTATCCCCAAAATTTCATTTCATTATGTCCAGTAGTTTTGGCTCGGCGATGATGAATCAGTCAGTCAGTCAGGACAAGCTATTTTATATATATTTAGACTAGCAAGATACCCGTGCTTCGCTACGGTATTATACTGAAATTTATAATTGAATGCTTATTGTTTTAGATATATAATCCGCCGACATTCGCGATCTGACTCGTTTTCTGCGAGAATCCACCAAAATTCCCGATCTGACTGGTTTTCTATGATTTTACGGCACGTTTCCTCCCATTTTTAAATCTTCCTTTCCAGCAATCGATTTCGTACTTCCCGGGCTAGGCTCAGGTATTCCTCCCGGTCAGTTGGGTTCGTAAATCTTTGCCATCTTTTCCTATAATATTTTTAATATGGATAAAATCCTTCAAGAGATCCGGCGTGGTGACATATTGGGTGCCTTGGTGGCACTGAACCCGCGGCCGGACTGCATTCTTAGTCATTACCCGTCCAGGAGCCGTTTCCAGCGCGGTCCGCGCATTTGACGACGGTCCGGAATATTATTATTATTATTATTATTATTATTATTATTATTATTATTATTATTATTATTATGTGTTGCTGGAATGGCTGATGACAGAGAAAACTGGAGTATCCGGAGAAAAACCTGTCCCGCCTCCGTTTTGTCCAGCACGAATGCCACATGGAGTGACCGGGATTTGAACCACGGAACCCAGCTGTGAGAGGCCGGCGCACTGCCGCCTGAGAAACGGAGGATCCTGATAAGTACATTAATAACAGTAAAATCAATTGGTCTCACCTCCTTCTACACCCCACCGCCGTTAAGTTTATTTACCGTCACCCCCACCCCAAAAAAATTAAAAGAAGGCTTGTTTCTTTATGTTTAAGGGAGATTCCAAACACAAATGTTCACGTCTATTACCTTCCGTTTTGTGATATAACTATCCCCATAAAAGTATTTTACTTTTTTCACTTCATTTCACACTACTGCCCCCCCCCCCCCAAGTGAACTTTCCCGCAAAAAGTACTTGTTTCTTTAATAGTAAAGGATCTTCTAAATACCAATTATCACGACTCTAACTTCTTCAGTTTTTGATTTATGTGTCCTCATGAAAGGAATTCAACTCCTTTACACTCCCGCCCTCCAAGATGGTTTCCCGCCCAAAACGCGTTTTTCTTTGTTTTTAAAGGAGATCCAAATACGAATTTTCACGTCTGTAACAACTTTAGTTTTTATTAGATGTATGTATTCTCATACAATTAAGCCAATTAATTTTTCAATTCTTTCACCCCCCCCTCCATCCCCGCTTCATTGGATTTTAAGAGAATACGTGTTTCTTTACTTTTAAAGCAGGTTGCAAATATCAAATTTCACGTCTGTAACATTTTCATTTTTGAGATATCAGTAGCCTAATTAAAAGAATTCAACACAATTTTCAGTCACTTTTACGCCCCCCTCCACCCAAGTGATATTTCCGGAAACTAAAAATACACGTTTCTTTATGTTTAATAGAGATTAAAAAATACCATTTTTCACTTCTGTAACATGTTAAGTTTTTTAGATATACTGTAAAAATTCTCATTTTAAAATTTCACCCCTTTTGAGTTCCCCTTAAGTAGAGTTTCCAGAAACAAATCACCTGTTTCTTTACATTTACAGGAGATTCCAAACACCCACTTTTTACGTCTGTAACATTTCACGTTTCCAAGATATTCTGTAGACATAGTCTTTCAAAAAATTCACCCCAATTTGTCACTCCTGTTCAACCGCCAGTAATTGGATTTTCCAAAAACTAAAAAATACTTGTTTCTTTATTTTTAAAGGAGATCCCATATACAATTTTTCAGTTCTGTAATATCTTTCATTTCTGACGTATATGTATCCTCATTAAAGGCATTCAACCCATTTTTCACCCTTTTACACCCCTCCTATTGGGATTTACAGGAAACAAAAATACGTGTTCTTTTATTTTTAGAGGTGATTCTAACTACCAATTTTTACATCTGTAAATTTCAAAGTTTTAAGATGTAGGCACACATCATTTTAAAAAATTCACCCTCCTTTTCACCCCCCAATATTTGGATTTTCAAAAAACAAAAAAATACGTGTTTCTTTACTTTTAAAGTAGATACCAAATACCAATTTTCAGGTCTGTAATATCTTCAGGTTCTGAAATATAAGTAGACTCATGAAAGGCATTCGACCCCTTCTTCAACCTTTTCCACCTTCCTATTAGGATTTTCCGAAAACAAAATATACGTGTTTCTTTATTTTTAAAGGAGATTCTAAATACCCATTTTCACATCTATAACCTTTAAAAGTTTTGAGATATAAATACACTCATTTTAAAATATTACCCCCTTTTCACCCCCACCCTTAATTGGATTTTCCAGATACAAAAAAATACGTGTTTCTTTACTTTTAAAGGAGATCCCCAACACCGATTTTCAGGTCTGTAATATCTTCAGTTTCTGAGATATAAGTAGCCTCATTAAAGGCATTCAACCCTTTTTCCACCCCTTTTCACTCCTCCTATTGCGATTTTCCGAAAACAAAAAATACGTGTTTCTTTATTTTTAATGAAGATTCTAAATACCAGTTTTTACATCTGCAAACTTTAAAAGTTTGGAGATATAGATTCACTCATTTTAAAAATTTACCCCCTTTGCACCCTCCCATTAATTGGGTTTTCCAAAAACAAAAAAATACGTGTTTCTTTATTTTTAAAAGAGATCAAATGTACCAATTTTCAGGTCTGTAATATCTTCAGTTCCTGAGATATAAGTACCGGTATCCTGATTGATGGCATTCAACCCATTTTTCCCCATTTTCACCCCTCCTATTGGGGTTTTCACAAAACAAAAAAATACGTGTATCCTTATTTTAAAAGAAGATTCTAAATACCAATTTTTACATCTGTAAACTTTTAAAGTTTTGAGATATAGATACACTCTTTTTAAAATTTCACCCCCCTTTTCACCCCCTTGGCGACGGAATATCCAAAAATCCTCTCTTAGCGAGCACTTACATCTTAGTATGAATATATCCCCAAAATTTCATTTCTTTATGTCCAGTAGTTTTGGCTCGGCGATGATGAATCAGTCAGTCAGTCAGTCAGTCAGTCAGGACAAGTTATTTTATATATATAGATTTGACCTCTTGAGATGATAAGGTCTGAGATGCATAGGCAATGGGCCCTCTTCGGAGTTCAGATTCCTGTAGAAGAACTGCAGCGACAGCCAATGAAGATGCGTCGGTCTATACAATAAATTTGCTAGAAAAATCCAGCATAGCCAAGACGGGCATTGGAGAGAGCTAATTTGAGATCCTCCACAGCGGCCTGTTGAGAAGGGCCCCATTCGAATTTGACACCTTTCCTGCGAAGAATATTCAAAGGTGCTGCCCGATTAATAAAGTTGGGGATGGATTTTCTAAAGAAATTTATCATGCCGATGAATCTAGCAACCCCTTTAACATCTTTGGGAGGCCTGAAATTACAAATGGCTTGAGTTCTGGAATGATCTACTGAAACTCCATCAGGTGAAACAATATGCCCCAAGAAAGACATAGATGGTTTAGTAAAAGATACTTTTGACAGCTTACACCTGCATTACAAAGGTGTTTTAGTGCTTTCTCTAGATGATAGAGGTATTCAAATTTAATACCAGAGAAGACCCTATCTAGCAGCCTAGTAAGAACCACTGCACCAGTGGGGAGCATGAAAGGCTCGCAATTGTATTCGTACAGGTTTCAGTCGGTAGCAAAAGCAGTCAGATGTTTCGATTCTTCCACAAGAGGTATCTGATTATAGGCTTGGTTTAGATCTAAGATGGTGAAGAACTCAGCCTTACAAAACCAAGAAAAACATGAATGCAAGTCCAGAAGAGGTACTGACTGTAGAACAATCTTATGATTCAATGCCTTGTAATCAATCAACTATTGGCCTGAAGCCACGTTGTGGTTTGGGCACCAGAAAAATAGGTGAAGAATATGCCGACCTGAAGGGTCGAATGTTACCATCACTCAACATCTTGTCTATAATTTCTCTGAGGGCCTTCATTTTAGGCAGAGACAACCTATAAGGAGGAAATCTTACGGGTATCGAATCTGTAACCTCTATCTTGTATTCAATTAGGTCAGTCACACCTAGATTTTCTGAAAACACATCGGAAAATGCCTGACATAATGTACGAATGCTGGTTGCCTGCTCCTCGGGAAGATGCATAAGGTCTAATGCCATCTCACCCTGAGGAGGCAAAATGAGCGAACATGAAGCAAAAATGCACGTCAAAATGGGTATATAGACATTATTACCAAACTTGAAGGTGCATGACTTCTTTTGAATATCAAGCACCAGATCGCAGTGAGACATGAAATCGGCCTCTAATATTACAGGGCATGACAAATTTTTCAGCACAAATAACTTAAATTTCCATGTAAAATTTCTTAAGGGGAAGAGTTGGCCGAAACACGTTTTACACCAGTAGAAACATTCAGAAAATTTATAACAGAACTTTAACTTAGAATTCCATTCTTCATAAATAATGGACACAATACTTTCAGAATCCGAAAGGGCAGTAAGGGATTGTTGTTTATTTCAATTTTGATGAAGGGAACAAATCCTGGAGTATCAGAGGCAATTTTTAGGCATTCTTTAGGACCTTCAAAGAAAGTTTTAGGCGGTCTTCCTTCCTCAGTACGTGAAATAGTTTCATCAGATTTAACTGGGCTGAGCTTGGAGACACAGACAGGGGAGAGGACTCAGCCAGACACTCTAGTCAAATTCTGTTGCTGTTGTTACTAGGGGTAGAACAAGAAAGTGTACTATTCTGTAAGTTACAATTCTTATCCAGGTGTGTAAATGATCCATATATGAAACAGCCTGAAGAAGACGAAGATCCATTCTTAGATCCACTACTTTTCAATAAAAGACACTTATTTTTTAAATGGTCCGCAGAGCCACAAGCATAACATTTGCAGGGAGAGAAGGTCTTATGAGGAGGTGGCCAAGAAATACACTGACTGACAGAGCAAATGCAACACCAAGAAGGAGTGGTTCGAAAGGGATGAAAGTTGGGGAAAAAACAGAGACGGCACGGACAAATAATTGATGTTTATTTCAAACCGATATGCAGGTTACACAATGCGCATGGCATCGACTCAGTAGGATGTAGGACCACTGCGAGCGGCGATGCACGCAGAAACACGTCGAGGTACAGAGTCAATAAGAGTGCAGATGATGTCCTGAGGGATGGTTCTCCATTCTCTGTCAACCATTTGCCACAGTTGGTCGTCCGTACGAGGCTGGGACAGAGTTTGCAAACAGCGTCCAATGAGATCTCACACGTGTTCGATTGGTGAAAGATCCTGAGAGTACGCTGGCCACGGAAGCATCTGTACACCTCGTAGAGCCTGTTGGGAGATGCGAGCAGTGTGTGGGCGGGCATTATCCTGCTGAAACAGAGCATTGGGCAGCCCCTGAAGGTACGGGAGTGCCACCGGCCGCAGCACATGCTGCACGTAGCGGTGGGCATTTAACGTGCCTTGAATACGCACTAGAGGTGACGTGGAATCATACGCAATAGTGCCCCAAACCATGATGCCGCGTTGTCTAGCGGTAGGGCGCTCCACAGTTACTGCCGGATTTGACCTTTCTCCACGCCGACACCACACTCGTCTGCGGTGACTATCACTGACAGAACAGAAGCGTGACTCATCGGCGAACACGACGTTCCGCCATTCCCTCATCCAAGTCGCTCTAGCCCGGCACCATGCCAGGCGTGCACGTCTATGCTGTGGAGTCAATGGTAGTCTTCTGAGCGGACGCCGGGGCCGGGAGTGCAGGCCTCCTTCAACCAATCGATGGGAAATTGTTCTGGTCGATATTGGAACAGCCAGGGTGTCTTGCACATGCTGAAGAATGGCGGTTGACGTGGCGTGCGGGGCTGCCACCGCTTGGCGGCAGATGCGCCGATCCTCGCGTGCTGACGTCACTCGGGCTGCGCCTGGACCCCTCGCACGTGCCACATGTCCCTGCGCCAACCATCTTCGCCACAGGCGCTGCACCGTGGACACATCCCTATGGGTATTGGCTGCGATTTGACGAAGCGACCAACCTACCCTTCTCAGCCCGATCACCATACCCCTCGTAAAGTCGTCTGTCTGCTGGAAATGCCTCCGTTGACGGCGGCCTGGCATTCTTAGCTATACACGTGTCCTGTGGCACATGACAACACGTTCTACAATGACTGTCGGCTGAGAAATCACAGTACAAAGTGGGCCATTCGCCAACGCCGTGTCCCATTTATCGTTCGCTACGTGCGCAGCACAGCGGCGCATTTCACATCATGAGCATACCTCAGTGACGTCAGTCTACCCTGCAATTGGCATAAAGTTCTGACCACTCCTTCTTGGTGTTGCATTTGCTCTGTCAGTCAGTGTATTAGAAGAGGGTGGTGGGTCGCAAATGACTTGCAGCATATCAGCATATTTTTCTCCTTCTGCAGACAAGGGCATGGCCTCAAGTTCCCTAAACATTTGAGGATGGGAGGCAAAACACTAATATGATCTGTAGGAGGGCAAAATTCCTTCAATGATGGTTTGTACAATTTGATCTTCAGAATAGTGCAAGGCAAAAACCCTGGTATAGAACTTAATATCCTGCATGAAATCAGCTAGATTTTCACCTAGCCATTGGACTTGGAAATAATATTTCTGAATTCGAGATGACAGGGACTTGCAGGGATAAAGTATGCCTAACAGGTGAGCGTGGAAGGTTTCAATGGAACTCCTTTCTGACAAAGCCTAAACTATCCTATCTGATAACACACCAACAGTGTAGGGGTAGATTATTTGTAAAATTTGTGAGTGTGACAGGGTAAACATCAAAGCATGGTCCTGGGATTCTACAAGGAATCTTAAAGGAGAACACAACACAAAAACACATATTTCGTTATTCATTGCTAAATATGTATTGTGGGAATGTAATAACAATGCCGTTAATCTGGTGCCTCTATGTCCAACCATTCTCAAGTTATGTGCGAAAGAAGTAAGTGGTTGTGATATCACTGCGCTGTAGAGTCTACCGGCAGCCTTGATGCTGGGAGTAAACTCACGCAGTCTTTTCCCGCAGTCCATCTGCTACTGCCGTGTTCTTCTGTTGCCAGTGTTAGTGGGCTTATTTTTATTTATAATGGATGTAAATATCATTCGTCTGTATCAGTATGAGCCATAACGAATGACGTTTGCTGATGTCCATTCAGATAGCGATCTTGACATGGATATGCTAAACACTACAGACCGTGCCGGTACGCGAACTTGGTGTAAATGTAATGAGTGTACCATCATGGATACGGATGAAGAAAGTGTATGCGGTTGTGAATTAGACAATGTAAAAGCAGTGAAATCTGAGAAATTTATGTGTATAACAAGAAATCTCTCTTTTACAAGGCTTATTTTAGACCGTGAAGTATTGACAATGACAAGGCATAACATGAGCTTAAAAACAAAGAACATGGCAAGGAAACGTTTACTGACAGCTTTAAATCCATCAAATAGAACTTGGCGTTTTATTTGTTACAAACAGTTCACTTTGTGGGTAAATTCATGGACTGCGATTGGTAAAAAGAACAGAGTTTTCATACCATCATGTTTTGTCAACACCATAAGGAACACATTTCCGGAACCCAATGGCACCTATGTGGGCTTCAAGCTGTAAATGAAAAAATGAAATTAAAACAGTAGAATTATGTAAGAGGTTCCTAAGCTTGTTTATATGATGAATATTGATAATGTATTATTTTGACATGAAGTACGGTACCTCATTTACTATTGCGAGTGAAATCGTGAGAAGTGCTTCTTGATCAGGTCGTCATTGGAAGGTCAAAGTATTGGAGCGATGTTTTTTAGGCAGTGACAGATCCATTGCTTGATCTTCAGGTGAGGCTCTACTATAGTTAGTTTGCAAGAGATTTATTTTGTTCATTATTGCCTTCTTCCATCCATCGCTTGACGCCTCATATTTCTGTTTTATCACCCAGGCTCCTGTTGATTTTTAGTACTGAGTTTTGATACCAGCTTTCAATTTATTGATGTTCCAATCATAGTCCAGTGCAGCAATCACTGACCTGAGCTTTAAGCCTCTGTACGAGAAATGAACTATTTAGGAGCGTATTTCAAACGAAGGTTGTGATAACTTTCTAGGCTTCCGTTGTGAACGTAGTGTTTTATATGTTCCACATCTTTTAAAAAAGATTTGTCTAAAACTATTTTCTTCAAGGCTTCATATGAACTTGAATTTCCTTTAATACACATTTTCTTTCTCTCTTCCTCCTCCGTTAATGTATCGTGCTCACAGGATTTCCATTCACCATTTTCTAACCACGTATGCTCATTTTTTACTTGGTGCAAAATTGACGTAAATTTATCGATTAACACAGAACTGTTTCCATTACATGTTTGTGCTGCCCACCATAAATGATTATTTATACTGGCCTTCCACACTTGAACTTCTGGATGATTTTTATTGAGAGCTTTCATCTTTTTCATTAGACTTATTGATATGTGCCAAACATCAAATTCATGTTCAATATCAGGATACTGCGTTCTCAGTAAATACCTTACTCCTTTGTGTCTATTGAAAAGGAAGAGTTTTATATTACAATTTTCTTCCAGTACAATCTTCCTCATCGCAATTTCACATGCAGCCCTTTCAAGATCACCTTTCACCACCACTCTCTGAACAAGTTCCAAATGAGCTACGTGGCCTGTATTTATATCCATTAGTGAATACACTAAATATTTGGCTGAATAGCCGGGAGAATCGTACTGGCCATCTCCGGCTAACCAAATGGGTTTGGCACTGCTTTTCAAACAATCAATAACATTAGTCCTTTCTTGATCCCAAGCACCCTCCACTATCGGACCAGTTACTCTATGAATAATTCTATCATGTACAGTTTGTGACGTCATAATGTAAGTTAATGGACTTGCAGAATGACCGAAAAGGTTCAAACAGAATGCCTGAAAACAATAATGCTGATGATATTAAGACATTTGCTTCCGGTTTCTTTCCTTCCATAGGTTGAGAATACCAACGGACTTTATTACCACAATCGCAAAGTGGTTTTATGCATAACATAGTCCCTTTAATGTAATGTGAAATGTTTTTCACTTTACTTTTACAAATGTAACAAATTTCAAAGAGTGTGAGCAAACTTGTCCCTGCTACAAAGAAATATGAACCTGTAATATGTACATCATCCTAAGTGTGTTCATTATCAGTATCACTAATATAACTTTCACTGTCACTTTCATCTGGTTCATAGAAACTGTCATTCAACTGTTCTCCCATTACGTCACTGTTCAAGGCTGTGCCGGAAGTTGCAACGTCGAAGTATTTTCTAGCTATCTCACTTCCTAACTCACACTGTATTTCTACACATTCGTGTCTGTCTGCTGAAATATTTTCACTCATGTCATTCTGAACATCGTGTACATAATTATCGTTATCACTTTCGTTTAATACTGTGTCAACAAACTCCCTTCGTCGTTTAGCCTCATACCTTTCCATCCTGCTCTTTTTAGTTTCTAACAAGTACTTCTACAGTGTATTTTGTGAAGCGGCTTCCGTATGAATTAGCATTCCTGCCTGAGAAGTATCTCCATCTGTCGACACCAGACATCTTATTGAAGGAACAGATCCTGGCTTCAATTTTGGACCTTGCAGCTTTTCCGTAGGCATCACCTTCATTTTCAAAAGTTGCGTTTCATCATAGTCTGTATTTTTAAAATGCATTGAGCACACAGTAGCTCCCTTGCCAGGAGAAAAGTGTTTCCTCTTGCAAAATTGTACCCAACTGCTAAACCTTCGAGGCGACTTACTTCGATTTGGAAACCTATGGAAATGTATTTCTTTCTCTTTACGCTTTCGGTTTCTACTCATTGTATTGTTACAGCCGTACGCACTACAGGAAGGCATTTTGACAAACAGCAACCACACTATTATAATACACAACACTTCAAGTAAATGGAAGAGCGGCTGAGCGCGTACTGCAGTAATCAACCTGATAGCTCGCTCAACGCTTACAGCGCAGTGACGTCACAGCTACTCATGTTTCCTTAGTTCACCGGCCTGCGGAGCAGCGCACAGCAAAAGTAAATATATAGTTGAACACTGTCCGATACACTCTTTGATTCTGAGACAACTTGATTTTTGTGTTGTGTTCTCCTTTAAGAAAGCAATAACATCGTTAATGGAGTTAGCAGATAATCTAGGAATCCCTTTAAGCAACATGGCTAAAGGATAGGGTAAGCTGCTAAAGCCTGGGATATTACTTGGAGAGGCAGCCAGAGGTTGAGGAGGTTCGAAAGTGGCATTGCTAATGAAAAATCAATCAATCAATACTGATCTGCATTTAGGGCAGTCGCCCAGGTGGCAGATTCCCTATCTGTTGTTTTCCTAGCCTTTTCTTAAATTATTTCAAAGAAATTGGAAATTTATTGAACATCTCCCTTGGTAAATTATACCAATCCCTAACTCTCCTTCCTATAAACAAATATTTGCCTCAATTTGTCCTCTTGAATTCCAACTTTATCTTCATATTGTGATCTTTGCTACTTATAAAGACACCACTCAAACTTATTCATCTACCAATGTCATTCCACACCATCTCTCCAATGACAGCTCGGAACATACCACGTATTACAAGTGATAAATATCATTTTTGATCCATATTGATGATATTTGATTGAAATAATAACTGTAAGTTAATTTATTAATTTGTTCACCTAATCAATACAATTTCAGCTATAACACAAGCAGAAGGAGCTTGACAGTCGTCAATAACTTTTAGCTCATAGCATTTAACCACCATCAAATGGTAAGTGCACACAATTTCCACCTAAAAATTCTATTACGATTTTTTCATACAATTAACACCATGATTTTGATTTTCTTTTACAGATTTTACTTCTGATCCAATATTCAACACGTTAGCTATATTCTACTGTCACATTGCCTTTCCGACCAGCTTGTCAACAAACCCATATTCATCATATCAAATAAGATGGTCCATAGAGGCCCAATATAAACATCGTATATTAACCTTCAACGACATACTCGTACTTCTGCATCAAATTGAACCACAACATCACCGTATGCCACTGACTTTTGCCTTTTAACTTATGTAAACAAATGATCACAGGTCACTTGACCATCTCTCAACTTTATTTTATTCAACAATATGTTGTTGTTTTTTTGTTTGTTTTTTTTGCTAGGGGCTTTACGTCGCACCGACACAGATAGGTCTTATGGCGACGATGGGATAGGAAAGGCCTAGGAGTTGGAAGGAAGCGGCCGTGCCCTTAATTAAGGTACAGCCCCAGCATTTGCCTGGTGTGAAAATGGGAAACCACGGAAAACCATCTTCAGGGCTGCCGATAGTGAGATTCGAACCTACTATCTCCCGGATGCAAGCTCACAGCCGCGCGCCTCTACGCGCACGGCCAACTCGCCTGGTACAATATGTTTTAAAAATACTATTCCGATCGTCATTCTGATTATCATCTAGTTCCAACCACTAGTCGATCAACATCATTTTACGGCAATTTTGCCACTAGTCTATAACAAACTGTCGTTCTGTTCATTTTACTCATATTAATAGTCTTTCAATGTTACTAATGTAAATACTTTCCCCAATTATAAACTTCTCACTCATAGCATTGTCTTTTAAACCAATATTGTACTAGTCTTTTACTATATGTTAATTTTCTTCCTGGTCTCTTCAAGGTTTTTATAAATCAGTTTTATCTTATTTATGTGTAAATCAGGTGCCTGATTTTATTTCATGGTTAAACCCATGGCTGATGATGCCTATATGTAAGGCAAAACGTGTACCATTTTGATTAACATGTCAATGCAATTCAACAAAGACAAGATTTATTGTATTGATTAGGTGGACAAATTAATAAATTAACTTATAGTTATTATTTCAATCACATATCACTTAGTCGAGCAGCTTGTTCCCCTTCTCCCAAGTCTTCCCAGCCCAAACTTTGCAACATTTTGTTGGAAATCACCCAGAACAAATCTAGCTGCTTTTCTTTGGATTTTTTCCAGTTCTTGCATCAATTAATTCTGGTAAGGGTCCTATACACTGGAAACATACTCTAGTTGGGGTCTTACCAGATACTTATATGCCCTCTCCTTTACATCCTTACTACAACCCCTAAACACCCTCATAATCATATGCAGAGATCTGTACCCTTTATTTACAATCCCATTTATGTGATTACCCAAATGAAGATCTTTCCCTGTATTAACACCTAGGTACTTACAGTGATCCCCATAATGAACTTTCACCCCCATCAACACAGTAATTAAAACTGAGAGGACTTTTCCTATTTGTGAAACTCACACCCTATCTTTTAACCCCATTTATGCTGTCCATCTCACAACATTATCAAGGTCATTTTGCAGTTGCTCACAATCTTTTAACTTATTTATTACTCTGCAGACATAATGAAGAATTTTTTTAGTAAATCTTGTAAAATCAAAAAATTAAAAAATTTCTAGTGTTCAAATCCAAATTTTAGAACAAAAATCAAAAAGGGCTTTGTCCAGGCCCATTCAACCACGCTCTTCTACCAGTTGTTCTGGGGTTTCCGTGGCTCACAGAGGATTAGGAAGTGCCTGGCTTGAATGGCTGGACAAGGAATTAACTAGAGCAGAACTTAACACAACAAATTTTGAAATTTTTTTTTTCCTTTTTTTTTTTTTTCTGAGTTTAAAATTGGAGAAATAGAAACTTTGAATGAATAACAACAATATTAATGAGCCCATCAGCTCTAAAAATATACCGGCTATTTTCAAGATGATTCAAATGGAGATGCCGTACTAGAGTGGGCAGAACAGCATCGAGTATCCTTGATCCATGATAATAAACCTCCTCCGTCTTTTAACAGTGGTAGATGGCAACATGGATATAACTCTGATCTTATTTTTGTGAGCGAGAAATTGGTTAATCAAAGCATAAAGTCAATTTGTACACCGATTCCTAACATACAACACTGCCCAATTATGTGTCAGTTGGTACCAGCAATGCGGCCACACACCGTGCACTTCAGGCAAAGGTACAGTTTCAAGAAGGCAGACTGGCAAAAATTTACCACAATGCTTGATAAGAGGATTACAACAATTGATCCTGTTCCAGAGGCATATGAAGAGTTCTTGGAAATCGTCCAGCATTGCTCCAGAAAAGCTATTCTTAGAGGATGTAGGACCAGTTACATTCAAGGTCTTACCTCGGAAACATCCACTTTGCTGAAAGAATATCAAGACCTTTTCAAAAAAGATCCTTTCAGTGACAAAACTATCCACAGTGGACAGTGTGTTATTTCCTCCATTTCAGAATCCAAATGTAACCAATGGATTAAATTAATGGAAGAGCTGGATATGGGAAGAAACAGTTACAATGCGTGGAGGTTACTCAGGCACCTCAGTAATGATACAACTAAGACCTTAGTACATAGCAACGTTTCTGCAAATCAAATAGCTAGTCAGCTCGTAGAGAGCAGCAAATCAAGTAAAGCTGGGAGAGGATCAAAACAAAAAGAAGAAAAGCTGACTAATCAGGAAAACAGCATTCTCTCTAACTAGTTTGCTATGGAAGATCTACATAGAGCGCTGAATAAATGCAAAAATGGTAAGGCAGCAGGCCTTGATGACATTTGTATTGAGCAACTCAAAAGATCTGGTCCTGTCAGTAAGCAATGGCTCTTGGAGTTATTCAACAACTGCATCAAATATTGCAAAATTCTTAAACTGTGGAGAAAAGCAAGAGTTATAGCAATACTCAAACCTGGCAAGAATGCAGGTGATCCGAAGAACTACCGAATAATCTCTTTGTTGTGCCATTTATACAAAATCTTAGAAAGAATGATTCTGGACAGACTACCTGAAGTGATAGATCCATTACTCATACCAGAACAAGCCGGCTTTCAACCAGGGAAAAGTTGTACTTCCGAAATACTGCACCTCACACAATATATAGAAGATGGCTATGAAAACAACAAAGTCACTGGAGTAGTTTTTGTTGACTTGACATCAGCCTACGATACAGTTAAACACCATATACTGCTTCGTAAATTGCACAGTATAACTAAGGACTATAAACTCACCCAAATGATTGAGTGCTTTCTACAGAACAGAAGGTTTTTTGTTGAATTCCAAGGCCAGAGGAGTAGATGGAAGAACTTAAAGAATGGCCTTCCACAAGGGAGTGTGCTAGTATCTATACTTTTCAACATCTACACCAATGATCAGCCTCGCCCACAAGGGACAAAGAGCTTTAGTTATGCAGACGATGTTGCTCTGGCAGCTCAAGAGGAAACATTTGAACTAGCTGAAGAGAAGCTCTCCCATGCTCTGCAAATTCTAAGTGGTTATTACCAAGGGAACCAACTAAAACCAAACCCATCAAAAACACAAGTCTGTGCCTTCCACCTAAAAAATCGATAGACAGCAAGAAAATTGCAAGTGATTTGGGAAGGTAAAATATTATAACACTGCTTCACTCCCAAATATCTAGGAGTAACTCTTGACCGAGCACTAACCTATAGAACACACTGTCTGAATACCAAAAGGAAGGTATTTGCAAGGAACAACATTACTGTACGGTATCTGGAAATTATCGGGTTCAACCTGGGGGACGCATCCTCTCCTTTTAAAAACATCAGCAATAGCCCTCTGTTATTCAGCAGCAGAATATGCCTGCCCTGTCTGGTGTAGATCTAGTCATGCTAATCAAGTGGATGTCGCCTTAAATGAAACCTGCAGACTCATTACAGGATGTTTGAGATCTACACCACTTGATAAAGTTTATTGTCTAGCAGGTATCCCACCTCCAGATATTCATTGTGAGTGTGCATCCAGACTGGAGAGATCTAAAGCACTGAATCTGACGACCCATACTTTATATGGGTACTATCCGGCAACCCAATGGCTCAAATGAAGGAAAAACTTTCTCCATACAACTGAAAGCCTCACTGAATCATCATCAAATTTCAGAGAGAATTCATGGCATTCCAGATCCAGCCACCTTGCAGGATGGATAATGCCTTCCAAAAGACTTCCTCCAGGCCAAGAGGAAAGCTGGTCAATATGGAAGATGCTCAACAGGTTGTGTTTAGGAGTTGGAAGAACAAAGACCAACATGAGAAAGTGGGGTTTTATTTGTGACTCCACTCTATGTGAATGTGGTGAAGAACAGACAATAAGCCATCTCCTTCTTGTTTGTAACTTGTGTCCAACTACTTTCTCTCTCTAGAAGGTGATCGACGCTACCAAGGAAGCATGTAAATTAGCCGCTTATTGGTCACACCACATTTACTATTGTATTTATGTAGAGCTTAAATCACATCGTTACCTGCCATCATCAGAAATGATCAATGATTATAGTACCAGATTTGTTATTGTCCTGTATTATTGTAAGTATAATGTATGTTTCTGATACGATTAAATAAATAAACCAGGAATATTTAGTAAATTTGATAGTCCAACAGAAGTTGAAGAATTTAATCTTAATAGAAGAAGTAGAATATAGGCGTGCAGTCACATGTGTGTTCCACTTCATCCTAGAGTGGATAATCAACTGATAGAAAATTAAGGTTTTCATTAAGCACAATTTTTATTTTCCCATGTTATTGAAAACTACATTCTTGATTTAGGTTTCAAATAGTTATAAGGATACATTAAAAATCAAGAGCAAAATGAGATACAAGGGGAGAAGATTGTTGTAATATATGGAATTCTTTCATTCATCTGTTGCAGGAAAGAAGTAATTAACCTGGAAGAAAAAACAAGGAAAGAATGGAGATCAAAGTGGGGCTTTATAGTTGAATATCAAGAGGTAATTCATAAATCTACTTCAGAAATTAGAAATACTCTAATCTGTTCCACCTTTAGAAACTCATAATAGGCAAGAAATAGATTGTGACCATATAGCCAGAAACAAAGTCGAGCATTACTGAAAATGAATTGAGGAATCAATCAATTGTTCAATCACTTGTAGCTAACAGTATCTAGTCTAGTGATCAGCTATTGGATGCCAATGGTTAAGCATTCATGACATCTTATGCCTAGGTTGTGGCTTTGAATTCCAGCTCAGGTATATCAGCATTTATGAAGGCTTAAGCGTAAAAGAGCAATATTGATAGAGTTAGGGCCTACTGGCATATTAAATAGCAAAATTATGACCATGTATTTCCTTAAAATAACACTTCTATTCTTCTAGAGATCAAGAGCCTTCCTACCCCTGTTATGGAGTCAATAACTCTTAAGAGGAAATCTGTATAAAATTTACATTTTCTGTAATTGTAGTTCTTTCTATACAAAATTTTAACAGTTGGCTGCTATGATTTTTTTGTTGAAAGCATTAACATTTTGAATAAATAGAACACATATTCCCAAATATTACAGCATTTTATTAAACAACAATTGGCCCCTTTTCAAAATGTCCCAGGTGCAGGCTTAGGGTAATCATTAGGGGAGGGAGCATGATTAACATGGACACAGGCATATGAAACGAGAAACAGCTATTAATGCAAACATTCCTATATAATAACAATATTCAATTCATCAGTCACTACCGATCTGCATTTAGGGCTGTCGTCCAGGTGGCAGATTACCTATCTGTTGTTTTCCTAGCCTTTCCTTAAATGATTGCAAAGAAATTCCAAATTTATTGAACATCTCCCTTGGTAAGTTATTCCAATCCCTAACTCTCCTTCCTACAAATTAATATTTACCCCAATTTGTCAATCAATCACTACTGATCTGCATTTAGGGCAGTCACCTGGGTGACATATTTCCTATCTGTTGTTTTCCTAGCCTTTCCTTAAATGATTTCAAAGAAATTTCAAATTTATTGAACATCTCCCTTGGTAAGTTATTCCATTCACTTACTCCCCTTCCTATAAATGAATATTTGTCCCAATTTGTCCTCTATATTTCCAACTTTATCTTCATATTGTGATCTTTCCTACTTTTAAAGATACCACTCACACTTTTTTTTTTTTTTTTCAGTTTGTATTTTACTGGTTTTTCATTACGATTTTCCTCTTTACTTTTATGCTCTGGATTTCTTTTCATTTATTTACTGACCTTTGCTTTCTTTCTTCATTATATGTTCTCCAAAGTAGCTTAGTTATTTTTGATTCTATAATAGAATAGCACTCTATATTTCTTCAATATGTACATTATCCTGTAATTTATATGGTTAGGTGTAAGAGAGGGCCATGGACCCTAACTTCACCACTGCTAAAGTCAAAATAAATAAATACATACACATCCCACATTGTTCCACCTATACGATGGGTTGGCGAATGAAGCCCCTCCACCAACTTCTGTCTTTGTACTTTTCTCCTTCTTCAATGTTGTCCCAGTCACCTCCTCGTTGCTGAATGTAATTTTTTACCATGTCTGTATATTGCATTCTTGGCCGCCCTCTTGTTCTTGAATATTTTAACTGCAGATCACACATTTTTCTGGGTATGTGATCAGGATCCATCCTTCGCATATGACCATACCATTTGAGTCTACGCAGAGTTATGTTATCCTGCATTCTGCCAACCTGAGCCATGTCCTGATGTTCTCATTATGAATTTTATCTCATCTTGTTTTGCCAACCATCGTTCAGACAAATCTGATTTCAGCTGCCTGAATCCTTGCTTCATCCTTTTTCCTCTTTTTCTATTGCATCTCCTTGCTCCCTCTCGTATACCAGTTCACTGTATTTAATACTGTATTTAGCCGTTTTGTGAAGTATTCTTCCCATCTTAGTATATCACCTCTTTGCATCAGTATCTATCCTGTTTCTGTTTTTACAAATCTTGTATCTTCCCTGCCTTTTACTTCCCTTCTTTTTACTTCTCATAACATCTTCCTGTAATGTTTCCCTGCTCTTCCTTTTCTCTTCTTGTACTTTTCTTTTTGCATGTCTTTTTTACTATGTTTGCAAATTTTCTGTATTTTTGCTGCCTATCTACTCTCTCCAAGTCATTTTCTTCTCTTTAACTGCTTTCTTTACTCCATTGTTCCACCAAGGAGTCTCCTTTTCCTTTTTTTTTTTTTCTTCTCCCTGGTAGTCTTCCACATGAGTTTACTGCACACTTTACAAAGCCATTTTTAAAACATGTCCATTCCTCTTCTATATTGCTTACTTCATCTTTCAGAATTTCCTTTTCAGATCCTCTTGAATCTTTTCCCTCATTTCCTTCTCTTTTAACTTCCATAACTTTATTTTCTGTCTCTTATTTCTATTGACTTTGTGATTTTTCAAAGTCTTAATTCAGCTATCACTACTTTATGATCCCCTTCAAAATCTTCTCTTGGCATTGCCATCACACCATCAGTTGCTTATGCTTCTCCTTCTCCACCAGAGAAAGATCAATCATGATTTTGGTCTTTCTATCCCCCCAACCATATCTGGTTGTTTTTTTGGGTGTTCTTTTTTCTAAACCATATTTTGTCAACAATCTATTCCTTCTACAAAATTCTATTAACCAATTGGGAACATGCACAATCCGGGGTTTTAATTAAAAATATGTTAATCTGATTCAAAATTTCATGCAGAATTCAAAAATGTGATAAGAATGTACAAATAATAACTCCAAACATGATAAAAATCTAAATCAATGTACGAAACTGTCACGTGACGCAAGTATGCGATCTCATTGGTCTGACGTCATCGTACAGGTTGACTGAATTAGCAGACGAAATAACAAATAGTGTGCTGTGAGAAGCAGGATACACTTCGCGTATTTCTACTTTATGTTAGTGTCTGGTATGGTTAAATTCGAGGTCTATACATTGGATAATAATCTGAGTGGTATATTTTAGACTTAAAATGAATCCTGCGCAGACAGTGAGGCAGAAAACTTATAAATGGTGTAGAGTTCCGATGTGCAATAGCACATCGCATACCATCCCAAACAAATTGTTTATAAATGTTCCAAAGATGCTAAAACTAAGGAGAAATGGATCTTGGCGAGCCGGAGAAATTCTGGTGATATATCTGAAAAGTCTACAGTTTATTTTTTTTAAGATTTTAACGTAAGATGAATTTGTTTGAATTTTCAATCACTTTTCCATGTCAGCTGTTCTAGTGGTAAATCTCTAAATTTTAATGTATGATGCTTTATTTAAATGCTTCAATTACATCTTGGAATATGAAAGTAATAAACAGTGCGTTAATTAATGCTGATTATTAAAGTATTCTCCAAACCTAACCTATGTTTTGGGTGATCCATGTCAAGATAATAAATCAAAGGGGTTATGAACCATTTTGACAGCTCTAATTCTACCAATTTATCTTTGCATGCAACAGTTACAGTATTTATGTCTTTATTGAAGAGCTTAATTTGTAAAGAAATTTAGGCTATATCTAAATACTCTATAATATAGCAAAGAATAGGCGTGTACATCATGAAAGGAAACAATTTAACAAATGTATAACTCTACACGGAACCAATCCTTGTCTGTTGGGGTCTTATGAGTTAACAATGCTCAATTATAATAATTATCATAATATTAATGAAATAAATAACATAATTGCACACAGGTGAAAATAGTGATGTTGGTGTTTAAAATATTATCCAACTTAGCCTAAGTTTTAGGTTATAGTACAAGCCAAGTCAATAAACCGAAGGGTAAAAATACCGGGCGAGTTGGCCATGCGGTTAGGAGCGCGCAGCTGTGAGCTCACATCCGGGAGATAGTGGGTTTCGAACCCCACTGCCAGCAGCCCTGAAGATGGTTTTCCGTGGTTTCCCATTTTCACACCAGGCAAATACTGAGGTAGTACCTAAGGCCACGGCCGCTTCGTTCCCATTCCTAGGCCTTTCCTGTCCCATCATCGCCATAAGACCGATAAGTGACGGTGTGATGTAAAGCAAACAGAAAAAAAAAAAAGTAAAAGTCACAGCACCCAAAGACATTCCTGTTTTGAACGACTAAAATGTCACCAGTACACTTTTCTCGCCTGATATGCTCAGCTTGTTAAAAGCCAAATGTAATTAATGTTATTGGCTTTACGCCCCGTTAACTACTTCTACGGTTTTCGGAGACACCGATGTGCAGGAATTTAGTCCTGCAGGAGTTCTTTTATGTGCTAGTAAATCTACCGACACGAGACTGATGTATTTGAGCACCTTCAACTACCACCGGACTGAACCAGGATCGAACCTGCCAAGTTGGGGTCAGAAGGCCAGCACCTCAACCGTCTGAACCACTCAGCCCGACTTGTGAAAACTAGATGAAGTCACATTTATCTTTATCATGTTTAACTTTTTCCCTTCACAAAGATATTTAATGTTTCTCTTTCATGGGCCCCGGAAGTGGGTAGGCCAGTTGTCCCAACCGTAAATATATATATTTTTTGGGAATGATAGATTATAGCCCTATAGTACTATGATATTTCTTTCTTTCTTAATCAGTTTATCCTTCAGGGTTGGTTTTCTCTCGGACAGGCGAGGGATTTCACCTCTACTGCTTCAAGGGCAGTGTCCTGGAAAGTGAGACTTTGGGTATGGTTACACAACTGGTGAGGAGGGCCATTACCTCGCCCAGGCGGCCTCACCTGCTATGCTCAACAGGGGCCTTGTTGGAAGATGGGAGGGTCGGAAGGGATAGACAAGGAAGAGGTAAAGAAACGGCCGTGGCCTTAGGTGCCTGGAAGAGAAGTGGGAAAATACGAAAAACCACTACTCAGTTGACCCCCCGAGGCTGAGTAGACCCCGTTCCAGCCCTCGTACTATTTGTTTTCAACTTTTATGGCAGAGCCGGGAATCGAAACCAGGCCTCCGGGAGCGGCACACATTAACCACTACACCACAGAGGCGGACTAGTACTATAATGCTACCCATATGTTTATGTTAGTGCTGAAATCCGATTTCTTACTTTACTAATGCTGAAAGCCCGAAAATGTAATGTTATTCTTTAATATGGGAATCAATCTAGAAGGAAATGTTGAAAGTGATGTGATATCTATCCAGGTTCATTGTTATCCTAATACTATGGGTTACAGTACATTGCACGTATATAAAAGCCGCCACTTACAAACTTGCTTTTTATATGCGAATTTCTGCGGCCACAAAAGTCACTATTTTTCAAGAATGATGATATCTACACATGGTAGATTGGCTGACTGTGCTGTTTTGAACCTTTCTTCTGTCATTTCGAAGTTATTTGCATTCACGAATAATAAACAATCGGCTTTTAGCAACGGCTGATGCACAACGGCTGGTAGAGCTGAATGCGGTACTGGATCGTGACGTCACAGCGTGCCGCTTATGTCAGAGGCCGTTTCATTCGCCTTGCGGAAAGGCACTATTAAATATATTTTTAATGGTAGAAAACAAGGCAACTTACCACAATGTAATACGTTTACGTACTATTTCATTGGTGTACTTTTCAAAACAAATATTTTTGAAAATGATGCATGTTCCCTATTTCCTTCTTCAGCCTGGTTACCATAACTAAAGGGACCAATTATATCTTCTTTCTCTTGTCTATTTGTTCCCACTGTGCATTCCTGTCTCCCATTATTATATCATATTTGCCTTGTATACCAGTTCTTCTAAGAACTCTTCTAGGCATTCACTTAACATTCCCGATTGGGTTGCACAAACCTGTATAAAATCCTTTATTTCACTCTCAAGTCCAAGTCTAACTTTGATTATTCTGTCCCAAATGTGTTCAACTTTTTCCACACAATGAAATAAGTGTTCTTTCAGTATAATACAAACACAATTTCTTGCCATTTCTCCTGCACTGCAATATATTCTATACCCTTTTTAAATTATTTTAGAACTATTCCCCTTCCATATTGTCTCACTCCCATTTCTTTCTTCTCCATATACTCTATCAGTTCTTCTGTCGTACCATTCAAAGTCATCACATTTATGATAGCAATTTTGGTGTATATGGTAGTCCACTTTTCACAGTTCCCAAGAGCACCAAGAACTGTGCAACACTTCTGGGGCAAACACTAGCATTTTCTGAGGTCTCAATTCACTCAAACTCATTTCATAGGCTATTTGTACAATGGATTCACCACAGCTAAACATATTTTATTACCTTCTGCCAGGTTTACATTAGGCTGCTAAGATGGAGTCAGATGCCTTTTGTGGCTGTTTGTCTGGAGTACAGATGCTACGGGTTTGCCGCTTCTGCCACTGTTGCCATACAAAAGTCCACCTTCTCTGCCACAGATGCCACTGAGGACCTCGCATATCATCCTGTGCTAGGATCCTCCATATTTATGTCCACCGCAGGGAAGGTGTCCCAGTATTTTAAAGACTCCAGGAATTGGGCTATCTGTTGGTCCACAGATCCTAGGATCATCCCTACTAGCAAACCCCTTTCCGGCACCTGGGCGCGTGCTCTGAAAGGGTCAGGTTCCCTTGTCTGCTTATTGGAAGTTAACCCTATCCATAAAGGTAAAGGTCATTTGCAAAGAATTTAGGATAAAATAAAGAAAATAGCTGAAAAATAAGGCATTAAAATAAACATGAAAAAGATACCATTAACTAAGAAATTGAAAACCATTAATAAGATTAAATAAAGGTGAGTCCCTATAAATAATTGTGAATAAATTTGGTGTGGGCATTACTACATTTAAAAACTGAAGGAATAATAGGAATTTTTTTTTTTTTTTTTTTTTCTAAGGGCTTTACGTCGCACCGACACAGATAGGTCTTATGGCGACGATGGGATAGGAAAGGCCTAGGAGTTGGAAGGAAGCGGCCGTGGCCTTAATTAAGGTACAGCCTCAGCATTTGCCTGGTGTGAAAATGGGAAACCATGGAAAACCATCTTCAGGGCTGCCGATAGTGGGATTCGAACCTACTATCTCCCGGATGCAAGCTCACAGCCACGCGCCTCTACGCGCACGGCCAACTCGCCCGGTGAATAATAGGAAAGAAGTAGAAACTCATACAATGATGGTTTTTAAGAAAGAAGGACTTAGAAATCGTGAAATGTCGAAAAAAGCTTAAATCTGAACTGTTGGATCATGCTTTGTGGGTGTGTTTCTTGCAGGAAAGAAGAAAAGGAACTCCATTTTTTGGCCCCGTTATCGAACAAAGGTATTTATTTTGAATAAAAGATCAGAAAGAGAAAATGATAATTTTACTGAGATTGATGGCTGGTTACACTGCTGGAAAGAACATCAAGAGATTTGAAACATTGTGATCTCAGGTGAGAAGCTATCAGGTGATATGTTTTTTCAGTACTTTGAACAACATTAGAAGGCAAAACAATTCTCAGTACATGTCCTTTTGGTGCTGTACAATGTGCCATCACATACATCTGAACAGGAACTTAAAAAAAAAAAGAAAAAAGAAGGGAGAAATAAAATCTGCATTTCTTTCATCCAGCTTCACTTGTCTCATCCAACCCATGGATCAAGGGATAATTGAAAGGCTAAAGATGAGATCCTCCTGGAAATATACTGCATCCATTTTAGAGAAGACAGAAGGGAGCAAACTGTTTGATGCTGTGAAATCTTTTAATATAAAGGATGCTATTTATACATTGCTGAGGCATGGGAATATATATGAAAACAACTATGCCTGAAAAATCCTGGTGTAAATTTTGGCTAACAATGACTTGTGAAATTAATCAAAATGATGATTAAAATGAAGACATAGGCAATCATTCAAGAATTCCATATCTTGAAAGCTAATGCTCAGACCAAGGACGATCAGTTCATTGCAGCTGTTATCCAGAGTGCAGATGATACTGGTAACAAAGATGATGATGATGGTGATGATGAAAACTACAAATCTCCCAGTCTAATATCCCATGAAGATGCCAAGCAGGCTTTTGATTCAGCTCTTGTTCCACACCTGTGGATGTTCCGTGGATAAAGAAATGGACGGATATAGCAGCAAAATATGGAATGGTTCTGCCAGACATAAGAGCATTATGGCTTTTTTCATTCCTAAGTGTTTAATGCCAGAATTTATTAAATTTTTGGTTTAACTTACTTTTCACTTTATTACATGTCTCACCTAATATAATATAATTGATGTTGTTTTGGACATTCAGTTTTGGAAATATTTGTGGTTGCCATAAGGCAGAGCCTCTCCAATGCCCAAAATCTCACGCATGAAAATCGAGGCGCAGAGCTTCTGTGCACCGTGCATCGGTCTGACTCGGCTCGGGACAGCGTTGTCTCGGCTCAACTCTGCTTGGATGGTGGAGCGCTGAAGAGCAAGTGAGGAAGGGGGAGACAGGCAGAGTGAGAGAGACAGATATAGGGAAAGAGAGAGTTAGCGCTATTGCTCAAAATCGAGGAGTGGGGGGTCTGCACTCTGGTCAACCTAGCCAAGTCGTCTTTTGCACCCTGCGCCATGCAATGCACCGGTGCATACACCCTGAAAGGTCTTGCCATAATGCAACCCTGGGTCTTCGGGATACCTGTTTCTTAATAACAATTTTCTTCTTTGATCTTTTTAACAATATAATCATAATTTGTTCACTACTCTAAAGTTAAGTACAAACTTATAAAAGAAAATCAAAACAGTTTCCTTGGTTACACAAATGACCTGGAATTACTAGTAACTGAACAGACAAAGCTGAAACAGAGATATCAGAACTTCAAAACATTGCAACTACTTGGCCTCAAAAATCACCCGAAAATATAGAAATTATGGCCCAAATACCAACATCAATGAAAGAAATAAACATAAATGTTAATAAAGTCAAGATATTCACCCAATTCAAATAGCTTAGAGAAGTAATAACAAACAACCTGAACAAAAAAAAAAAAAAAAAAGAAACCTAGATCCAAATAAGAACAAACAAGCTAGCTAAAGCCTAAAAGTTAATCTGGGATGAACATCTATAAGAAAAAATGAAAATAACTAGCATAAACACAAAACTAAAATACTACAACACAGTTATAAAACCAAAAGCCATATATGCTTCAGAAACACTCTTCCACCTGAATGAACAATCAAAGACCAACAGACTCCCGAAGATCGAAAGAAGAAGTAGAAAACCCTGCATCAACAAAATATACCAGAAAGATGAACAATGCCCAACAAAGTTGTGTACAGTGTGTAAGAGGAGACTGGGATTCCTTGGACACGTAATAAGAATAGAAGATTCAAGACTTCTAAAACAACTGATACATAATAATCTCAATTCAAAAATACCACAACAAGATGCAGATGGATCCGAGAAAGAAGAGAGGGTCTGAGGAAATTGGCCTTACACCAAACAACACCACATATTTTAAATGGCCCTTGTAATTATTAATCAAATTTTCATGTAAGCTTTTTTCTTTCTGGCAGCCTCCAAATGGGGAAAGCAGAAATAAATGCATTTCTCTCTCTAAGATAAAATTAAACAGAAAAATCCAAGACACAAATATCCACTTCCCACTCACAAGAAAGAACCTCACAACACATAATATTTTCAACAACAGAAAGGGCACGAAGACTGAAACATAGGAAAAAGTACTGGTAGAACCACAAGGTGATACAGATGTTGACTCCCGTAGGAAACTTTAATTTTTGATAATGAGACAAAGTCTTTCATAGTGCATTAGCACTGCCGGTGGCTCCAAGTAGCCTACGCAGTGGCCTCCACGGCATGCACTAACCATGTGTCTTGCTGGGTATGCTATTTACCATCTGATGAGCCCAATTTAGCACATTGGGGTGACGCTGGCAACCAGGAATGAGTTAGCTGGAAAATTTATAACGTCCAATAACGGACCATTTATATTGGTATTAGAACCACAAGGCCCGAAGAGTTCCTTTTAAGAGACTTGGATAATGGAGACTATAGTGATCCTATGTGGTCATTAAAGTAAAGGAGGGATATGAGGAGGAGAATGATGAATAATAATAAGAAGAAAGATAAGCCATGATTGGTGCAATATATATATATTTTTACATAGTTCACGCCCTCATTGGAGCACTTTAATAAAACAAATACTAGTGAGAATGGAATGGAATGAAACAATCAATACACACTCCTAATCTACATTTGGAACACTGAGTTCTTGCAACTGATTTACAGTTACTACAAGCACATTTTCTCCTTTTGATTTCTTTATATACCATGAGGTGATAAGTGTGATCAAATCTCATGGATGCCAAGATACCGCTATCTGAAGATGATGCTGGTGACACTAGAGGTCTTTCCGTTGCCCTAGGGAAGACCTGAGATCTTCTCAAATATATGTTCACCACTTCTCGCTTGAAATTCAGTTATTGCAGCCTTTGTCTGCTGGCTTTGCTGAATTATATTCAGCTATTCTGCAAGGCTCCATGTAATCACAGGCCAGTACCACATTTTCCCCATGATTCTGATTGATAACTGCTCACACTTTTTCTTGAGAATATCTCTTTACTTGACTGACTTCCTTTGCTCCACATGAAGATGAAATCATGGTTACAGTTCTATTGTCTACCCATCTCACATATAGAAGGCCATCATTCATCTCTATGGTTGTAAAATATCTGTAATCCTTTTTAGAGAAGATTTGTTTGTTCAGCAAAGGACATCTTAGAATTCTGTTATCCCTGATAGTCCCAATACTTGAGTGACCAAGGAATGTGAGGTAGGAGTATAGTGCAGGGCATAAAAACAAATTATTCATGTAAAAATTATAATTATGGCTTTTATTCTTATCTGGAAGTTAATCCATTAGCACAAGTAATGGGGCAGCCACCGTGCCGAATGACTTCTCATAATCCGTATTACACTTAGGACCTCTGCCCTGATGAAGCTCAAAATCTAACTGGCTTTCCATAGATAAACTGTTTACAGCCATGGTGCCCAAATTACTTCCCCAAGCTTTAATCATATACCAGACTGTTCTCCAGAAAATAAATTTTTGAAACCATCTTTTGATCATCTCTATAAGTGGCCTGACTTTTCATGCCCTGTCATTTGGGTCGATCATTATATTGATTCACAATGCAGGAAATGACAGATTTGTCTCTTCTCATTGTATAAGACACAGAAAAATTCTTCATGTCATCATTTGAGTACCATTAGATGGCAAATTATGTACCCACTAACATACAATATTGCAATAAAGCAACGTACTTCATTCGCAGTGATCTTCATATCTGTGTGGTTCAAAAACAAAGTACATTGCCTAGTTTCCTTGGCTAAGTAAGTTACTCAACACTTTCACTGTCTACAAACTGTTCAAGCATATCCACTATCAATATATTTTCATACCTGGAATGATCTGAATTTGGAAATGAAGGGATTGAATGTCAAAATCTACCTCTTTTACCCAACAAGGATGCAATCTTGATTTTACCTTTTCCATTTCTGATACCCACAATTTTGTTTGAGCAGAACAGAGCTGTGCCTAAATTTGGCAGAGGTATGGGTTGTATTATGGCATTGTTGACATTGTAGGTCACACCCAGTCTTCTTCATTTAACATCTCATTTCATCATTAGCTCATAGTTGTCAGGATGTCAGATTATCAACTAGTCTAATAATAATAATAATTGTACCAGGTGGTACACCTCCACGCCGCCAATTCAAACTTTGCGCCAGTTGAAACTCCTCTACTGGAGGAAGCCTGAACCTTATCTACTGAGTTAATTCTCAAGTTTCTCAGAAGATGTCCCTACTTGTATATATTGAAGTTCCTGAACTGGGTCGTTTTCGATGTATTTTTGTTTTGCCTGTAGTAAGAAGTGTGGACATTCTCTTCCAGATGGCACTACTGAAGGACTACAATTATGCACCCTAGTGTGAAGTGAAAGAACTGTGTTTTTGGAGAAATTTTGAATTCATAAGTTTGTTCTTTGTTAAATTTCTTTCAGTTATTGTTTAAGTTGGCAATATTAACCCTTTCTTTCCGCCAGTTTTGAATTCGACCAATAAGGAATTTCTGTAATTAATTTTCCACCAATAATGTGTTTCTTCTTCATCTAGTGTAGGGGTTTTCGTTGTTAGCCAATAAAATGATTGTGGGCGGGTGTTCTCATTCCTGAAACACCTCGAACTTCCCACGAGAGTATATAAACTGCTGATTTTCGGGTCTCCAGGCCACTTCAGTAATATCTATCAGTGTGTAAAGTAAGTAGCAGGGGGCGGGAAGCGCCTCTTTCTTCGGGCAGCAGTTCAACCTCCAGGTAATGGCCGTTTAATAACTTCTTTTCTTGCTAGCTCAGCAGTTTAACTTTGTAACTTTCCCCTAAAATGTAAAGACACTTGGTACCAATTCTATCTTTTTAAACTACATATTAGGATAGAGAGTGCTTAACCCTCTCGAGCTTCCACTCATATTGCATTGAGGTGAACTTATTTTCACAACCGTTTTTTCCTTAACGTAATGTAAATTGTCTCCTTCTATAAGTCACCTCTTTAGTATGGGATTAGCCCTGGCATTAGAGGCCTAGCGCCAAGTAGGTTTTAAATAAAGTGTAGTAGGAGTGCAAGAACGCCTCCTCTCAAGTTGGTATTTTAGAGGCCATGTAATTGACCTGTTTCTTTACTTAATAGGCCTCAATAGGTTGGGTATTTTTACCCCTGTTTTCATGTACTTGGAGGACAGCTTGAAAGTGGAGTTTGGTGTGGCCTTTGATAGGCTTGAACTTAAGAGCGGGTTGCTCTTTCTTAAAATTTGTTTCTGCGTGCCTCGAGGAGGCTTTACTGTGTAGTTGGGAGCAAGTGCTCCTGGGCATGATTGAGGTTTTCTGCCCCTTTGTCGAACCTTGTATTTGGGTAAAGTTGGGCTAATTGCTCAAGAATTGTGAGTCTGGGGCTCGAAGCCCAAATTCTGTAAAAACTGTAATTGTACATTCTTAAATTGTTGATATTCAACTGTGTTTCTGTTATTCTTGTTATTTCTTGATCTTGATAAGAAAATATAACCTTGTTAAATTTTATCTTAACTTTAATTTCGTATTTTGAGACCTGTTCACCCCCGCACCTTCTTTCACCTCTGCACATCCACAAAACTCGGTAACAATAATAATAATAATAATAATAATAATAATAATAATAATAATAATAATAATAATAATAATAATAATAATAATTCCAAAAAATATTATCTTGGAATTTCAGGTTTTTTTTTTACAAGTTTACAGATAGATCTTATGGCGACGATGGAACAGGAAAGAGCTTGGAGTGGGAAAGAAGCGGCCATGGCCTTAATTAAGGTACAGTCCCAGCATTTGCCTGGTGTGAAAATGGCAAACCACAGAAAATCATCTTCAGGGCTGCTGAAAGTGGGGTTCGAACCCATTATCTTCCGAATACTGGATACTGGCCACAATTAAGCGACTGCAGCTATCGAGCTTGGTGGAATTTCACTATGTAGAGCAACTTACCCTCATTTAATCTCCACCTCTAGAATCATAATCTGTGTCAATATTTGGTTTTGGAGGCTCAACAAAAACATCAATATTTCCATTAACGTCTTCATTGTATATAATCTCAAGAGCTTTAACCAGCAAGAAACTTCTCGTATTAACACAGAAAGAAAAATCAATTAGACAGTGTAACAGAGTACAAACAACTAGATTGCCATATGGCAATCATGTGAGTAAAACAGTCCTAGCCTTGGTATTACTGGTTCAAATCACTGTAATTACTCACAAAGAATGCAATGATATATATAACAATAATTTGAAGTAGAAAGCTAAGAAGGGTAGGAATAAACATACTTATGCGAAAAATGATGCCCATTATGTTCACACAACAGCACATATTACAGTAAGAAAGAGCAAATGAAACTGACAATCATTCTGCATTATTGACATCATCATGCGCTGAACAATCACTTTTGCATCATCCTAACAACTGTTATAGCTCTTGGAGGACCTTTTAAAAACACACCAATATTTATTGCAGTATGGTAACCGTAGGTGCTAATGGGTTACAGCATTCCTATTTATTATTGTATTGTATGTTTATTATTATGTACAGTATTATAGTAAATGCTATTTCTCCTCTTGTAATCCAACCTTTATTGTGTTCTGACCATCCCTTCAGTCCCACAACTGATGGATAAGGTTCTATTGTAGTTTTCTTTATTACATGTTACAAACGTCAACAATTTTTAATAACGAATAAAATATTCTGTTTAGTTCATTGAACAGGAACTGCGCAAACGAGGCCTATCATACAATTTCCTGAATAGAAAGCAAGCTGAAGCAGCACATGATCATTTTACAACAAAAACTAAGGTGTCTTCGTCGCCTCCATTTCCCAAGACCAGTGCAGGTAAGGAAACTATTCTTACATATACAGTAGGTGTATAGAAGGAGTGGCGATAGGAGAATGTATCATACTATTTCCCTGTTAATCATGATAAGGCTCATGATTCTCTCTTGGTGTAGGTGCATCATAACATTATTAACTCTCATTTTACAATTATCCTGATTTTTACGTGCATAGACAGACATTCCAGATTTGTTGAATTGGGCATACTGGACTTTCCCAGAAATGATCCTGTATCATAATAGCCTTTATCTTATTAAAGCTTTGTTGATTATTCAAAAAATATTTCTAAGATTTCAGTTAAAGTGATTAAAAGTTTTTGCTAGTGGTTTAACATCATTCTTTTGGCGACAATTGAAAAGGAAAGGGTTACGACTGGGAAGGAAGCAGCCATGACCATAATTATAAGGTACAGCCGCAAGCTTTTGCACAATGTAGAAATGGGAGACCACAGAAAACTAGCTAGCAACTCTTCTACTTCACAGGCTGCATTTGTAGCTTAAACTACTTTTGGTTCTTCTCCATTAATTTTTTTTTTTTTTTTCAAATAAAAGGTCATTATTATCAAATGCAAGTTTACACCTACACCCCACACCATGCAGCTAACTCACCGAGCACTATATTCTTAGTGTATCAGTGCTATCAACATCTAGGAATAAAACTTGAGACACTTCGACAGTTCGATAACCAAATAAAATGTACAAAAATAACAAACTAAATAAAGAAATATTTTTTGCTATTGGTTTTTTACGCCTCAGGTCTTATGGCAACGATGGAATAGGAAAGGGCTAGGAGTAGGAAGGAAGCGGCTGTGGCCTTAATTAAGGTATAGCCCCAGCATTTACCTAGTATGAAGATGGGAAACCTCGGAAAACCATCTTCAGGGCTGTCAACAGTGGGGCTCGAACACACTATCTTCCGGATGCAAACTCACAGCAGCGCGCCCCTAACCACACGGCCAACTCGTCCAGTACCAAAGGAATAATGGTCATATGCTATTGTTCTGAATTGAGAGATTCTTCAATTTACTGTTGCATAACTGTGGAAATAGCAGATCATATAGTGGCTAGTTTATTGAAATCTTCTGCCTTCCCAACATTTTCTTTGGACAAAATTTACATCAACAGATGATTGAGTCTCCTTAAAAACACATTGTATAAACCTTGCTATTGCAGTTTGTAACATAGTTTTGTATTTAGAATAACAAAGTTTTATTATGATCCACTTATTCAATACAATGTTGTCACATTTAAAATTAGATAAAAAGTTAACTGATGAAGATAAATAGGTGGATCATTATAAAACTTAGTTATTGTAAATCAACAGATTTCAATACGGATTAAGACATGAGATTAGTCACTTGCAATAGTTTTGTATACCGAATACTATGATAAGTATAAAGAAGACCTTACAGAAAAATCAATGTGTCACCTAGTTTTAAAGTAACCGGGCGAGTTGGCCGTGCGCGTAGAGGCGCACGGCTGTGAACTTGCATCCGGGAGATAGTAGGTTCGAATCCCACTATCGGCAGCCCTGAAGATGGTTTTCCGTGGTTTCCCATTTTCACACCAGGCAAATGCTGGGGCTGTACCTTAATTGAGGCCACGGCCGCTTCCTTCCAACTCCTAGGCCTTTCCTATCCCATCGTCGCCATAAGACCTATCTGTTCGGTGCGACGTAAAGCCCCTAGCAAAAAAAAAAGTTTTAAAGTAATGTAGCTTTAAAGGTGTCAATATTATTTTTCAAAAAATAGATGTCAGGCATGTTTTCAAAAACCATTTGTAACTTATCCAATTAAGCTGCAGAGCTGGGAAATGTCTTATTTTCTTTATTATAGCTGTTTTCAAGAGCTTCTACAACATGGCAATGATTTCTTGTAAAACATATTTAAATGAATTTTAAAATTGAAAGATTCTCAGACTTTATTTACATATATTGTTACCACTACGGTACCCAAAGTTTTATCTTAGGATCACTGAGCAATGATATCTATTGAGGCACATTTGAGGAAGTGGTCAAAATACTTTGTAATATTTTTAGGTTTTTTGGTTGTTAGAAAAGTCCACATCCCACTTCAGAAGTGCATAAAGAAGTTCACCATGACACACTGTTGTGAAACTTACTAGTAGGAAGTAACACTCGCAGACTACCCTAGCAGATCAGTTTTCTTGCCGAGTTGACTGTCGACTGTGTACAAATGTCTTCTCTATTGTGCTGATTTCTGACTGTAGTTTCATGAAACAGTTTCATGTGTTCTGGTTATGAATGAACGGAAAAGTAAGAAAACAAACCCTAAAATATTGTAGGCACAGAACAGAGTGTGAACATAGGGGTAGGGAAACAAGATCACATGTCTTGTAAGCTCAAAAATTTCAAGTTGTTTTGCTGAGAAGATATCTCATGGGACTCTCGAGAAGAGTAAACACACTACTATCATATGGTACACTGAAAACTGTAACAACTTAAGTCAACCAAATGAATCTGGAGGTGGTTTTGTCTTCCATTCAAAGCAAATAGCAGAGATATACGTGCAAGCGGAAAGGAAGGTGGATGAAGTGGGTAGCAGAAACTGTCATTTCATTTAAGTTGAGCCTTCGATTTTGTTACCGAAGGACAAAAGTCATTGTCTTCATTTGGTTTTGCAAAATCTGTTTATTTTGTTTTGCCTTGGAAAAAAAAAAAATCGTTTTGGATGAGGACTAAAAGAACTTTTAGAATTTTGTTTGTTGCAAGATGATATTATTATTATTATTATTATTATTATTATTATTATTATTATTATTATTATTATTATTATTATTATTATTATTATTATTATTATTATTATTATTATTATTATTATTATTATTATTATTATTATTATTATTATTATTATTATTATTATTATTATTATTATTATTATTATTATTATTATTATTATTATTATTATTATTATTATTATTATTATTATTATTATTATTATTATTATTATTATTATTATTATTATTATTATTATTATTATTATTATTATTATTATTATTATTATTATTATTATTATTATTATTATTATTATTATTATTATTATTATTATTATTATTATTATTATTATTATTATTATTATTATTATTATTATTATTATTATTATTATTATAATACCAGGCAGTACACCTCTATGACGCAAGTTCAAATCTTGCGCCAATTGAAACTTCTCTACTGGAGAAACCCGGAACTTTAACAACTGAACTAACTCGGCTGTTTATCAGAAGATGTCACTGTGTGTTTTTGATTTGCTTTTGTTTTTCAGTGATCAAGAAGTGTGGACGTTCTCTAACAGATGTCTCTACCAAAAACTATGGTGATACACTCTGGTGCAATGGAATGAACTCTCTTGAAGAAATTTTGTATTCATAAGTTTTGTCTTTACTAAATTTTGTTCTGTCATTGGTGGGTTGGCAATATTAAGTTTTCTTTCTGCCTGTTTTGAATTTAACCAATCCTAAATTTCTGTAATTAATTTCCCACCAATAAGATGTTTCTTCATTGCCTTCTGTACAAGTTTTTGCTGTCAACCAATAAAAATTGAGTGGGTGTGTCTACTCATTTCTGAAAGATCTCGAATTTTCCACGATGGTATAAAAACTGCTGATTTTCTTGTCTCCGGGCCACTTCAGTAACATCTAGCTTAGTGTGTGGATATGTAGCAGGGGGCGGGAAGTGCCCCGTTCTTCAGGCAGCAGCTCTTCATCAAGGTAATGGCCTCTTAACATCTTTATTTCTTGCTAGCTCAGCAGTTTAACTCCAGGGGAAGGTTCGAAACCTTTAAGATGTAACCTATATCTTTAAATATTTTAAATATGTAAGCCTTTTCAATCTTTGTAAAACTCCACTTCACTGGAACTGTAATTCGGGGATAGAGAGTGCTTTTCCCTCTCGAGCTCCCCTTCATTTGAAATTGAGATGACTACGTTTTCGTAACCGTTTCTTCTCTTCCTTAATGTATTAAAGTTTTCTCATACGAGTCACCTCCCTAGCTTGGGATTAGCCCCTGTGTATCGGCCTAGAGCCACTTAGGTTTTAAAATGTAGATTTAGGAGTGCAAATTCATGCCTCCATCCTTTTTGTTTTGGGCCATTTAAATTAACCTAGTTTTAGCACACTAAGGCCCAGTAGATTGGGTACGAGATACCCCGGTTTCTTTATAATGCCTTGATGGCAGTTTGTGTAAAAGTCTGTTATTGCCTTTATAGGCTTGAAAGATCGAGAGCAGGTCAGCTCTTTATGGTGTTGTGGTAAAAGTGCCTTAGAGAGGCTTGAGATGTAAAGTTGGGAGCATGTGCTTCATGTAGTGAGGGGTTTTCTGCCCTTTGGTAATTTGTGGTTGTGAGCTGAGGGCTCAGGAATTGTAACTTGGGGCACGAAGCCCAGAACTTGTAAGAACCCGAAACTCGGGCTTTCCTTGTAAAACTACTCTAGTACCTGATTTTGTTATTTCCCCTAGTGGAAACTGGTTAAATTTTTCTCTAATCTTGGACTTCTTGACCGTGTACCTGATTTAACTTGTTATTTGTTGTACGCTCAAAAATTCTATGTCACCATTGTTAAGTTTTGAAAATATAACCTTTATTTAAATTTTAAATCCATCTTTCGGACTTATACTTAGACCCATTCCAGCCTGCACCTTCTTTCACCTCTGACTTCCACGGATAACTCCGTAACAATTATTATCATCATCAATTTATTTTCTGTATGTCAAGGATAGTGTTATTTGATTTGGGAATGTGTTATAAATTATTTACGTAAACTGAAGAAATTATGCATTTAAGATGGACAATGGACTTAATATTTATTATATTATTCTGGATTTATTTTAGAAAACAAATATGTATGGACAATTTTGGTTAAAAAAATACTGTGTTGTATTGTGTAATAGGATGTTTTAATGAGGTAGGTAACTTGTGAGGCTGGGTGTACTGCCACATGTAAATGTTAGAAATATTTTTCCAGTCATTTCCCCATTTCCTGTAAGATGCTGGTTCAGCAGAAAGATCATTCTAGAAGAGCTCCGTGATAGGCTAGAATAACAAACTTTCTTATTGGTGAATGTAAGAGCCGCGAGTGTAATTCCCCTGCCCTACATGGTTATCTCCTGATTGCCCCATTTCCAGCTACCAGCAGCTCTGTGAGAGCGTCTCTAGTATGTGTGTCTTTGATTTCTAACCGGCGAAGGGAGCAGACGTCTTCTCCGTCTGTCGCGTTATGGGACTACCAGCCCTTGGGGTGAGCGCTGTTTCCGTTTATGTTTTTGGATTTTAACTTCAAAGGAAAATTTTAATATAAATTTTAATATGTGCACCAGAGTTTGCCCGCGGTACTTTGCATTCGCCAATTTTTTACTTCGAAATGACTTGGGTCTTTCGGGGAGTCATACCTATTTTATCTTAGGAGGCAATTCTCTTTTCTTGTTTGAATATTCTAAGTAAAAGGTAAATGTAATGTTGGTTTAAGGTCTTATGAGTAATATGTAAAGTTTTAATTTCCATGGGGTTGCCTCCGGTAGTTCAGCATCAATTTAATGTGCATCAGTTACAGCTATGCGCCTTTTACTGAGGTGTTTTAGGAAAGGCAGCAACTTAATTGGCCTCTACGTTTATTTTTAAAAATTTTTTTTGAACTATCTATCTCTTAGTAAACGTGTTAACATGCCCCTTTCTTAATTTCATTTGTTATACGAGATTAGTCCTTAATGAACTGTATAACTTTCACATTGATTACATTGTTGTAAATGTAATTTGAATCCCTCGGTAAATGGTATTATTTTCATGTTTATTTAATTTTATTAAATATAACTGTAAAAGACCATTGTCTGTAATCCTGATAACTGACTGTCACAATTTATTGTACATAGTTGGAACTATTTTACATAATTCTGATGTGTTATTTTGGCTGTTTTGCTAATTAATTTGTTTTGTACCTTAATCTGCTTGGTTTTATTCAGTAAATTTAAGTGTTCAGAAAGGGATCACCATTAATTTTGATTTCCCCGCAACGTACAACCTTTTCACGGACCTTGTAGGGTTTCCAGCCTGGATACATATTAAAATACGTACAATTGAAGCTGCCTAAAAGTATTTTAGAACCTACTTGGGTCTTTTAGGCAGCTAAAATAACCTTTTAACACCAAAAGATAGGCCTAGCAATCACAATTGCATGTTTCTGCGGTGGTTGGAAGTGCAGTGCGTTGTCTGAATATTATTAAGAGGAAAGTGGTGGAACAAACACTAACAGCCAATATCTGAGCCAAAAGAAATAATTATACGGGATTAGAATCTCATACTTAAAAACGTGCCGCGCTAAGCAGCCTGCAAGCGCCACATCTCGAGTGGAACCGAACAGAGCCAAGATGTTCCGAATGGCTCCTCATCCTGGGTTCCCGAGTAGAAGTTCCCGAGACACAAGTAGCCAGTTCAGCCTAGTTCATGAACCTAAAAGAGCCGTACCCAGCTATAGTTCGTGGAACCGAAGAGAGCCGAAGTCTTCCGATCATTTAAGAAAAGGCTAGGAAAACAACAGATAGGGAATCTGCCACCTGGGTGACTGCCCTAAATGCAGATCGTAGTGGTTGATTGATTGATTGATTGATTCTCGCCCTATGGAGAGATTATTCATTGATTACATTGGTCCTTTCTCGAGGTCACGGACTGGCCATCGTTTCATACTTGTATGTGTTGATGCATTCTCGCGTTTTATGTGGCTGTTCCCAACTCGTATGGCTAATGCTAACACTAACATCTCTTGTTTGAAACAGAACTTTGCTTCATTTGGACCCTGTAATTTTTACCTCTGTGCAGTTCCGTAATTTCTGTTTTGATTTGTCAGTTTCTCATGTAACCACTACTCCTTATTATCCAAGGCCAAATTACACTGAAGGAGTTAATCGAAAACTTAAATCTGCTCTTATTGCCTACCACTCAGGTGACCACTCTAAGTGGGATTCATCGCTCAGTTGGTTCTCATTTGCTTTCAATACTGCCGTCCTTGAAAGTCATAAGCAAACACCTGCTTCATTAATGCTAGCTTTTACCCCTAATTCTCCACTTTCAAATATATGGTCCATTAACGATCTTCTTTCTGGCGTTGTCAATCCAGAAATAATTCATGCAGTAGCATTTGAAATTTGATCACGCTAAAGTTCAACGTAACTCCAACCATGGGCGAAGACCGCACAGTCTGTCTGTGGGTGACCAGGTTTACATTAAGACTCATTCTGTCAGTAGTGCTGCGAACCATGGGATTAGCAAGTTAGCCCCCAGATTTCGAGGTCCCTGCACAATTTTAAGATTTCTAACTCCAGTATCATTATTGGTGACTGATCCTGAAAAGAAGAGGATCAGTAGAGTCCACTTGTCGCAAGTCCAGATCCTTAGTTATGAACTAATGATCTGGAAACCATTTATGTTTTAGTCATAAGGAATATTGTAGTTATAAGAAAAGTTTTAGTTGTAAGCAAATTTAAATTTTATGCTGGCCAGCAAATAATTCGGTTACCCTTATATTTTAATTATGAGTTCTTTTAGTTGCATGGAAATAAGAATGGTCGTTTGTGACCATACTAGGTGTCCTTCTTAGGTATTTGTTTCCTTTAAGTGTAATGAATTGTGTATAAATCTTAGGTTGTATAAGATTTGCATTCATGTTCATGACTAGGGAATTTATCTGTAAAATTTTCTGGTTCAAGGGTAAACTCTCATAGAACATTTTCTTTTGAAATTTATCAATAGTGGATGCCTTGGGGGCTGGGGTATCCCAAATCCATAGTGTGGAAGGGGATCTCCCTATGGAATTTGTTGAGCCACCAGTTGGGTGACTCTTATTTTGTTATTAGCAACAAAAAAACCTCCCTTGAAATCTAATGTTCACACTGCAAGATCTTCTTAAGTGCTGGACGATGGCTTTGCCTCAAAAATTCTTTTTTCTGCTGCGGATATGTTTATGTTCCAGTGACTGCAATACTGGATCTATCCGAGGTGCAACCTCCCGTGCTTGTTTGGCTGTTTGGAGAGCACAAATGAACTACCCAGGTGGCTGTCATCTGACATGGTATGGAGTGATATAAATGTTGATTCCCATAGGGAACCTGAAATATTTGTCCTGAATGAGTAAATTTATAATACCAATATAAATGGTCCTTTATTGGACATTATAAATTTTCCAGTTAACACTTCCTGGTTGCCAGCGTTTCACCCCAGTGTGCTAAGTTGGGCTCATTAGTTGGTAAATAGCACACCCACCAAGACGCATGGCTAGTGCATACCGTAGAGGCCACTGCGCAGGCTACTTGGAGCCACGAGAGACTTTGTCTCATTACCAAAAATTGATGCCTGCCTGGCCATCAGATGATATAGATGTTGATTCTCATATGGAACCTGAAATATTTGTCCCAAATAAGTAAATTTATAATACCAATGTAAATGTACCAGATATAAATGGCAAAAAGTCAGTGGAAATACAAAACATCTACACATTCTTTCAGCTATATAGGAGATTAACATGTACTAAAATATAATCTCATTTGCCGTCTCATTATCGGCATTATGAGATTTTATATCTTTGCATTATCTCCATTGGATGTGAACATGGATTGGACGTTCTATTAGAACTTTAAGACATGACTGGCCAGTTCACTCCAGATATGGCCATGATGTTCTTGTACATCAGTGCAAATTGTTATATTTTTAAAAAAAATTATTCTTGAGAATAGTTTTAATATAGCATCCACTCAGAGCTCTGACTTGGAGTTTAGAATTTATGGCTGATGGTGCCTACAATGACAGGTGAAACATGTACCATATGCTTAAACTGTAATATAATGATTGTATTATAGTCGCAAAGACTTTAATAGTATTGAATAGGTGGTTTTTCAATAAATTAATTGTTAAACATTTTTAATATATTGAATTTCAATACGGTCAAAATGAAAATCGTCACTTGTAATGACATCAGTAGACGAATAAGTTTGAGTGGTGTCTTTCAAAGTAGGAAGGATCACAATATGAAGATAAAGCTGGAATTCAAGAGGACAAAGTGGGGCAATAATTAGTTTATAGGAAGGCGAGTTTGGGATTGGAATAACTTAACAAGGGAGATGTTCAATAAATTCAAATTTCTTTGCAATCATTCAAGAAAAGACTAGAAAAACAACAGATACGGAATCTACCACCTGGGCAACTGCCCTAAATGCAGATCAGTAGTGATTGATTGATTGATTGATTGAATGCGAGAAACACCATGGAGAAGACCCCATACGTTGTTTCAATGTAAGGTGTGTGTGTTGGGGTGTTTTTATGATAATGGCAGGCCACGTTTCCTATTGACATTCACAATTAAAGATATGAGCTTCACTGATGTTTCCGTACTGAACTGAGATCACAGAGATGAGATATCTATTAGGTTCCACCTATTCAATACTAATTACGTGTTGATGTTACTAATAACTTTTATTCAACTTGGGACCGGTTTCGAGACATAAAATGTCATCATCAGCCATAAAACGAATCACAAATACGTAATTAGTATTGAATAGGTGGAACCTAATAGATATCTCATCTCTGTAATTCACAATCAATTTTGGGAGTTTCTACTACAATGGCAGGTTCACTTGCCTACTGCTATTCACAATCAAGTTGGGGAGATTTCATTATGACAGGACCATTTTCCTAATGCCAGTCACCATTCTGTTGGGGAATTTTAATTCAAATAGCAGCCACACTTGCCTACTGCCAGTCGCAATCGATGATTGGGAGTTTTAATTATAATAACAGGCCTCCTTTCAAACTATAAAATATATGTGTAAAAATTACAAACTTTACCTACAATGGAGAAATGCAGCTCCATACAAGATACAACAAAAAGTCACAAGACCAAAGTTGCAGATCTCTCCGAATTGAGCAGCGCTTGTGCTATATATGTTTTGTGATATACCTTACCATTTAACCACCAGTTGCCCCAAAATGAAGTTATGCCCCATCATTAAAATTGCCTCCATATTTCAATATTTTTCAGAGCCAAAAGTTACACATTTGAACATTTTGTAGTTTTTCTGTCGGTTACAGGCTAAAAGTTATCATTTTGCCAGATTTCAAATTTTCTAGCTCTTCTGGCAAATTGTGTCTGCCATCTTGTATTGGGGACAGATGGGGATGGAGGGGTGAAATTAGGACTTTCAGGAAACCGTTAAGCCCATTAAAACTATAAGTCATCACTTTGGATACATTTTTCCTCCAATGAGTGAAAGAAATATTTACACTTGTGTTCTTATGCCTAGCCCCTAATTTCAAAATTGGAAGTGAGTTTGATCGATGGTATGTGAAGAGGTGTCGCTTGTGGGAAGCTGGGAAGCTGCAAAGGTCATGTCGGCAAATCTACCTGTACATAAACGAACTCTTGCGACACAGTATCTTTGGAAACCTTCAGATGTAAAGCAACATTATTAAAAGCAGCTTCAGGTGCAGTAGATCTGGCCTGCTATCAGCATCGCTCCCCAAATATCTTCCTAAATCTGAGCACATTCCAACCAGCCTCACATTCAGAAGCATTCTTAGTTGCCATAGATGAGGACTGGTGTCTCTAAATAAGTTACAGTCAATGGTATGTTATGCCACTTAAGGCATATAAAGGAGATAAAAATCGACAGTTTGGTAATTTTGGTGAAATTTTTTTATGACTTATATTGAAAGGATTAGCCTCCGTGGCTCAGACAGCGGCGCGTCGGCCTCTCACCGCTGGATACCGTGGTTCAAATCCCGGTCACTCCATGTGAGATTTGTGCTGGACAAAGCGGAGGCGGGACAGGTTTTTCTCCGGGTACTCCGGTTTTCCCTGTCATCTTTCATTCCAGCAACACTCTCCATTCTCATTTCATAGCATCTATCACTCATTAATATAAATCACTTTGGGAGTGGCGACCCCATCGTAATAACAACCTATATCTGATTCGTTCATTACATCCCTGACCCGGTCAAAGACTGGAAAACAGGTTGTAAGTTTTCATTTTTATTGAAAGGATTGAGTTTCTTTCTTCTTGTCACAAAGTTATTCTGCTGATTTCAAACAATTTTTCACTGTAATAATGCTTTGTTTCAACCAACCCCATGGCACTACAGCCCTTGAAGTGCCTTGGCCTACCAAGCGACCGCTGCTCAGCCCGAAGGCCTGCAGATTACGAGATGTCGTGTGGTCAGCACAACGAATCCTCTCGGCCGTTATTCTTGGCTTCCTAGATCGGGAATGCTTTGTTTGCTGATTGTAATTTTACATTTAAATCCCATTTTTCTCCCATAATATTCTGCCAAATGTAACAAAATTTGTATGGTATATGTATCACAACTATATTAAGAAACCTGCGTATGGAAGTTTTGACTGCAGAATTTTTTCAAGTAATAGGGATTTTTAAGTCCAAAATTTTAGAAATTACACAAATTTTAGTACGATATATCTCCTTATATAAATTATGTACAGAAAAATCAATACGTAGTGCTTTTAAAAGAAGTATTATCTACCTAATTACGAATTTACATTAACATGTTAATTAAATTACATGAAAAAATGGAATAAATTTTTTTGGAAAAACTACTAATAGTATATGAAAGAAATGTTCATGATCTCTCTTTTATGTAGGTCACATTCCCACAAAGTTTCGTGAAAATCCATCCATTAGGTACAAATCTCCGTAGTGTCGCCTTAATCAGCAAAATCATGGACTGTGAAGGAAAAAATGCACGAAAGAAATAGTGCATAGTATCTCAAAAGAAAAAGAGAGTCCAGGTTTTGGGATTAGCACTTGCATACATATGGAGAAATTAAGGAAGAAAGCTGACATTAATTGAAGACAGGATAACTGAGGACAGCTGGACAGGACAAATATGTAAATAACATGTGGATGTATTAGAAAAATGAAATTATTATTATTATTCTCATGTCAGATACATCAAAAAAAGAAAACAGTTACAACAATTTCAAGTAACATTTAAATAATCTTGGACCAATACAACGCTACTTCGAGTCCTCTCTTCGTAGCTTGATGCAGGTCATCTTGCGTGCACGAAGATGGACACAGCGGACACTGAAGCATATGCTGGATGGTTTGATCTTCTCCGCAGTCACACTTGGTGTTGTCGCCATTGATGAAGCCCCATCTTGCCAAATTAACTTTGGACCTTCCCACTCCTGATCTCAACCTATTGAGAGATTTCCAGATTGTCCAGCTCTCATTGCAACCGGGTGGCAAACGTTCCTCAACCGCCATCTGCTCAGAGCCTTGGGGGATCTTTGTCTTCCATAGCTGTATCCTTGCCAGAAAAATGAAATGTCCCTCACTAAATTGTGACACTATGAGTTACGGATATAAGAAAGCGGTAACAAAGGAGAAATTTAGGTGCAGGGATTCTTCAGTAATCAGATAAGAAGATGACTTATGGTGTTATTACTTAAGCATAAACAGGCAAGGCACAGGCAAGAAATTAAAGCAGCAAATGGAAGTAGAAGAGAAATACAGTAAAAATTATAGCAAATGCCAGAAAACACCTTGCGGTGTGAAATAATGGGCCACACTCCATGTTACTGTTGAGATATAACTATGATCCTTAGTACTTTTCGAGGACGATTGTAACCTCCAACAGTATTCTCCCTTGCCTTCTACCCAACGAACAACCATAACTTTACAGGAATGATGATGAAAATGTTATTACGATACTTCCCCGCTGGCAAGTAGCCAGAGACATTGCCATCATAACCGTTAGTTTTGTTGTTGGTCTGCGAGGGTGTCCGTGACTCAACACAGAGAGTATGAACCCGCAGAAAATATTCATTTTCTCAGTCATCTGAAGAGGAAGTGAAATTATGTAGACAACAAAAATTATTTTAAATGTATTTAGTCATATGGTGATTACAAACTATATACAATTGACATAAGACAAAATTACACTTTAAAGTCCGAGCTTTCCAGCCACTTAATTAACTTTTGGAAAGAAACTGAACAAATCATCAGGAAATCCAGAGTATGAATGAAGAGGGCAGCACTGGATGAGATGTTCAATTGCTTGTTCTTGTAAACGGCATTTGCACATTGGTGAGCTGATCCAACCCCATTTGTATAGAAAGTAGTTACAGAAGCCATGTTCAGTCCTTGGCCTGTTGAGACGACACCAAAGGTACCTTGGTAGGTCGAAACATTTTGGCTTCTTAGTGAGATCAAGATGGTGGGCATTTGTTCTCAATGTTTTTAATGACCACTCCTTTATCCAACTATCATTTAAATTAAATCTATCCGCAGTAAGTTTCCCTGTGATGAAACTTGTTGGTCTTCTTGATCGCAACCGTTGCTTTTAAAATGAAGTGATATTTCACATACAGTCTACAGATTTTACAGAAAATGTTGATGTTGTTGAACTTTAAAGTGACGCTATAACAATACCATGCACCTGTAAGGCCTGAGCTATCGTGATTAGGGAGGAAATAATGCCAGAAATATTAACAATGGCAGAAGAAGGGGTTCTAGCGGCTACTACAGGTTTGTGGGCAAACAATTATCATCAAAATTATTTTTTACTCTAATGGTTCATTATATTAAAAAATTCTAATAGAAGTACATTTTCTGGTGTATCCATGAGATGGCATTAATCAAAATTACAAGGAAAATGCTAGTGGCTGAACAAAAGAAAACTGCGGTTAATCAGATGGGAAACAAGCCGTTCTCTGCAAAAAATACTGACCAGCTTCCATATTGATTTTATAACACATAATAGTGCCAACTGAAAATAAAGATAATTCAATAAATGAATGAATGATGAACAATATGGCATTTATAGCCAAAAACATACCAGATGCACAAAAACAAAGTTATATTCTACAAGAACAAGCAGCAAAAGTTGGACTTCAAATATCATACGAAAAAACTAAATATATGTCTGACATCAAAAATGCACCACAAGAAGTTATCATTAGCACTAACAAAATCTTAAGGGTGAATTCAAATACCTAGGTGAATGGACTACAGAAAATTGTAATGAAAGGAAATCCTTAACTTCAAGAATTCAAAAGATGGTAACTGCTTTCCAACTAACAAGAACCGTTTACAATAAACAATGTCTTTCATGGAACAATAAGATAATGACATTACAATACAGTAGTTAAACCAGAAGCACTCTATGCTTCAGAAACTCTCAACCTACAACAAAAGGGATTAAAGGAACAATTAGAAATTAAAGAACGAAAAATCGTGAGAAAAATCTTACGACTAAGAATCATAAACGGAACTCATTACCCTAAACCTAATAGTGAAATATATAAGCACATTTCCAAAATTACAGATGCAATTCGAATGTAACAAATCCAATTTGCAGGGCATTTTGAATGAATGAACCATAACAGACATTCACATCAAATTTACAAATTTCTATAAAACAAGGCCACTATACCAAAGTGGTACAAATTATTAGAAAAAAACCTCAATGAATTAGGATCACTAAATCTACAAGATCGAAAGGAAATACAAAACATAATTCAAACACGGAGATTTGAGGAACAAGAAAGGAAACCTACACGATCGGCATGGTTGGAGGACCGGAGACGTGCACAATCATTGAAGATGAAGAACTACTGGGCAAAAAAGAAGGCCAAAAAATGTTGATTCTGTATGGTCCTAGGTGACCCATTCACGAAGAAGAAGAAGAAGAAGAAGAAGAAGAAGAAGAAGAAGAAGAAGAAGAAGAAGAAGAAGAATGAGCGAACGAATAAACACATTGATATATTTTACGCTCAGCTGCTTCTGTTAGCTTGTACTGCATGTACATACATGCCACACCACAATTTCAGAAGAGCTATTTGTGGTACAGCTTACACATATCATGGAGATGAATGTTGATGATGCTACAATATTATTGACCTCAAGTAGAAGTTCGGGGCGATACCAAATGAGCAAAGGCCACATCCGGACACAAGCAATTACACACAAAGAGAGTTCAGAAAAGCTCATCTCCAATATCTTTAAGCTTTGCTGTCTTGCAGCTCTCTATATGAAACCCACTGTTGGTGGTCCTGAAGATGGTTTTCCGTGTTTTCTCATTTCCACACCTTAATTAGGCCATGGTTGCTTCCTTCTCACTTCTAGTCCTTTCCTATCCCATTATCGCTATAAGACCTGTCTGGGTCACCAAATTAAAAAAAAAAATGGTCTACAAATATTGTGGGATGTAAATTGATACATTTCAGTAAATGGGAAGTGAGAAAGTTTGTTTTTTTCTTTTCTAAAAGTATGTTATAGTTTGGTATATGTTACATTTTGTGTTTTGACAGACTGGAAAACTTAACAGTTCCATTAAGTGAATTGGTACTGAAAAAGAAAGGCTTCCTTCTTAACAAAAACAAAAAACATACCATCAATCAATCAATCAATCAACAACTTCAAACATTCACATTAAATTCCTATTTCTAGAAATAGGGCTTTCTTTGTGACAGATTATTCATAACTGTGTAAGAGGCAAATCTTCCCGACAGAGATCCCCTTGAAACTACAGTTTAAATCGGAGTCCTCATAATTAGTGTATCAAGCATGCCGTTGAAAACTTGTTACAAATACAAGTGGGGAGGGGGAGTTCAAATACAAATGGGATTTTATTTTTTACTTAAATTAATTTATTAAAAAACACAAGGCAACTACAATTTACTTTTCCACATAATTTCCTGCTTTGGAAATGCATTTTTCCCAGCATATGGGACTCCGATTTAAACTGTAGTTTTGATGTCCTAATCGTAAAAAGAAAAGGGTCGTGTCACCAGCCAGTTGCGCACAATGTCTTCCACACTATTGTCATCTTCAAATTGTTGCCCTCCTAGAGCTTCTTTAAACGGTCCAAACATGGAAATCGCAGGACGATATGTCCGAGCTGTCCAGTGCATTTCCTGAAGCTTGGAGACAGTTAGAGCTGCAGTATGGGGCCGTGCATTGTCGTGGAGGAGGATAACCTATCGAATAGGTTGGTCTCGTCTTTTGCGGCGATATGCACCCCACGGCTTGTTCAACAGCTCCCAGTAGTAAGCAGCATTGATTGTGCGTCGCTCATGCAAAAAAATCAATCAGCATAATGCCTCGCTGATCGAAAAAAACAGTTGCATGAACCTTGCCAGCTGACAGTCCAATCTTGGCTTTCATTGGTGCTGCCTACCATTTCCTCTGCCACTCCTTACTGGCTTGTTTGGATTCGGGAGTGTAGTGGTGGACCCATGTTTCGTCGCAGGTGAGGATCTGACTCAAAAATGTATCACTATCTTCCGCAAACCTTGCTGTAAGCCCCTCACAGGCCTCCAAACGTCTCAACTTCAGATATAACGCTAATCAGAGGGAAAATATGGAAGGGGTCCGACACTTCGAAAAATGAAGATATCGGCCAAAGGAAGACAGGGGCCACAAAGGGCGTGAAGATGAAAGACTCCCTAGCCCTCGCAAAACTAATAGTGTCGGGGTTGGAAAAGAACAAGAGTTGACCAAGGGAGGTCGGATAGGACAGACTAAAGTGAGGATCCGGGCACAAGCAAGTGGAAGCAATGCCAGGACTCAGCTAAGGGCCCTGTGGTTGCCAACCCATGCTCCAATGTTCAGAGCCCCTGGGGCCCCTTTTAGTCGCCTCTTATGACAGGCTGGGATTACCGTGGGTGTTATTCTACCGCCCCCACCCACAGGGGGATCTGATACTGTCGATTGTCATCAATAATGTCTTTAACCGCATGAATGTTTTCGTATGTAATGCTGGCCCGAAGACGGCGATCGTGTTGCTGATTTTCCACACGTTCTCATCCTTCCTTGAACTTTTGATGCCAGGCAAACACATGCGTCCTTGACAATTGTACCGGGAACAATGGTACAGAATTAAGTCCCCGCATTTCAAACTTAAACTTCGCGCTGCGTGCAGACTCAACAGCAGGTAAGAGCCAGATACAGCAAGCAGCTTGTGTGTATGACGTGGAGCGGGTGACGTCACAGCCTGCCTCCTCGTGGCAGAAAGACTACATCAGCATGGAACATTCGAAATGTTCTTCACATAATAACTTTTCTCACAGTAATGTTTGGATTAAATCAACAAGTCACTATGTAGCCACATATTTTACCTTCATTTCTACAAAGTTTGGTAGAAATGCAATGAGAGCCAATGGAGTTATTAAACAAAATGTAATGACAGATTTTTGCTCGACTTGAGTATAAATGGAGGGCCAATTCCCTAGGCAAATCAGCTAGTGTGTGTTCGCCAGCAGGCGAGAGCATGTGTCTTCAGTACCACAGTCGAACCCCGTCGGTCAACTCGTGGAGACCGCGACATTACACTGAATGATATTATTTTCACCGAATTCCAGACTTTAGCTCTGCAGCACCGAGTTCGAACTTGTAAAAATTTCTTCAACTCGTAAATGATAGTCTCATTTTATCAAGTTCAGACTTTAACTCTGCAACACTGAGTGTGGACTTATAAATTTTCTGCGATTCGTGAGTGATAGAATTTTGCTGTAATTCGCCATACGTTTCCAAGTCACTTATTATTTGAATGAATGTTTCAAACTTGCATTTATTTCCAAGTGCTCATAACTCAAGGTTAACGAAACGACTCAAACAGTGATAGATTTTGAACAGTGTTTCACCTGGCCAAGTGATTGAAACAATTTTGAGAATTTTATGCTTTCAAACTTAGAATTTTTCAAACTTTGACAAGTGATTGATTACTGAATTAACATCAATTCGTGACTATGTCATTGGACTTGTAAAATTTGTGTGATTTTCAAATATCTTGTAAATATTCTTGTAAACATTGAACTGTGCGTTTATGACAGACAGTGAACTACGTATTTGAACTGTGCGTGTGTGATAGACATTAGACTGTGTATTTAAACTGTGCATTTATGATAGACAGCGAATTGTGTATTTAGACTGTGCATTTATGATGAGCAGTGGACTGTGCGTTTATGATAGACAGTGTACCTTTCGTATGATCGAACTATGGACTGTTGATGAACAGAATCCATTTCATTTAATTTCAAGTTAACATTTATGAACCAGATTGGTTTTACAAATGAAAGATTTTCATTTCTTACAAGTGATTGAGTTTAAATATCACAGAAGCTTAAAAATATTTTGTGCGTAATCATTTCAGACTGTTCCAAGTGTCACATTTTCAAAAATTATTTAGTCAACTTTATTGACATTCGACGGCACTAAATTACAAGTGATTCTTTAGTTTACGAGTTTGATTCCATTAACATTCAGCTCTGTTGATTTGTCTCCAAGATGTTAAAATCGTATGGCATGTCTCATAGAACTCAGTTCAAGTGATTAACAATAAAACACGGGATAGATTTTAGTGAACATTCTACCGTGTGATAATTCTTCACTTATGCCATTCTTATGTATTTTAAATCTTATTTGAACTCATTACTAAGTCTCATTTTCATCTGTGCAGAAACTGCTTTCCGTGTTAGCACCTCCAAGGTTTTGTTTTTTTTTGCTAGGGGCTTTACGTCGCACCGACACAGATAGGTCTTATGGCGACGATGGGATAGGAAAGGCCTAGGAGTTGGAAGGAATCGGCCGTGGCCTTAATTAAGGTACAGCCCCAGCATTTGCCTGGTGTGAAAATGGGAAACCACGGAAAACCATCTTCAGGGCTGCCGATAGTGGGATTCGAACCTACTATCTCCCGGATGCAAGCTCACAGCCGCACGCCTCTACACGCACGGCCAACTCGCCCGGTCCTCCCAGGTTTAAGTGTGTACAGTCATGAGTCGTTTTCCCTGCTACCAAGCCTCGACGCCCATGCTCCTATGTCATCTAGACCTTCCAGACGTCGTATAGATATTCAAGAACCTCTAGAATTTCCATCAAGGGAAGAATCGTGGTTCCATGGTGCAGAAAGGAGACTGATGGTAGTACGAGGAGAGCAGCCAGATTTCGAGTACATCACCAGCCCAGGACAAGGAAAGAACGTTTACCAGTGCATCTGCTGTACTGAGGTGATATAGATTTTGAACTTTGTTAATAAACTCAAAATTTCAATGAACTTAAGAATCGTTCCAAAAAAAACTCTCTCCTTCTGTAAGCACTCCATTCAGAAAACGTACATGCCCTGCGTCTGGTCTTAAGCTTGCCATAGACAACGTACAACATTTACTGTTATGCAATGTTTGATCACCGAACTGTGCAGTCAATCCCTGGCAAATTTCCGCTGCTGTAACTTCTTCACGAGCAAGAAATTTTATAATTATGCGTTACGTAGTGGAGGGGTGCACCTGTTGCTCCGACATCATGAGCATTACTGACAAAACGGCGGAAAATATCTAACAGCATGCTCTTCCCACTCCTAACAGTCCTGCCTAAGCATAGCAGAAGCATGGGGCCAGTCCTACCAACTGTTGATGTTCAGGAACAAAAATCCTGTTTATATTTGATCGACCTTCGTATAATGCATGCTCATAACAATTAAGAAGAAACATGCACATGCCATCTCTAAAGAGAATACATCAGGTTTCCTAACTATTATTTAATTTGTTTATATTTTATTTTTCACTTGTCTTGGGTCATGGCTAAGGTTCGGATGTTCAGGAAATGTACCCTCTTCCATTCTGGCTATTTGTTGGAATTAAGCACGAACCGGACATTTCTGAGCATATTTAGCCTTATTTTATAGGGTACATAAATGCATAACGTACCATTTTAAAAACTGTTTTGCTCATAATTTGGTCATTTTAGGTGTTTAAGGTCATAATTTAGTCATATTTTGCACAGAAAAATGTAGTACTTTGAATGTGATGTCTAATGTTGTTTGTGTAAATGTGTTTGTGGCATTGTGACGAAACTTGATTTTACATTACTAGTTTTAGAAAAACTTCCTTTAGATTAAGACTTGCAGTGTGGGAATTTATGTTTACTTGTTCACTTGTTAAAAGAAAAGGGAATAAAAGGACGTATCTTCTTTATCTGTCTTAGCACTTTTGGATGGTGACCACTTCAGGTAGCACCTAAACTACCTTTCTACCCTCAAGTTTCCTCAAAATTTCAACAAATACAATTTTCAAGGCTCAATAGTTACATTAAGAATGATAGAGCTGACATAAAGATATCTAAAGGAAGTATAGCGAAAGTGTTAAATTAAGAAATTGGTTGAAGTGGTTGGGGAGGAATGCTTGTCTACCAAAGAAAAAATTCTGTTCTGCAAAGTATGCAAAGTTAGTGTTATAAAGCATTTTAATGTCTAGCAGCACAGAATACTACTAGACTCAAAAAAGACTGGAAATTGGCAATTAGCTCAACAAAATAGTAATGTACTTTTATTCTAAGTAGCTAAAGCTTCATCATCCAAATTTTCTGAGTTTTTAAAAAGCCTCTGCAAGATGATGGTAGCTGCCAACATTCCTTTCAAGTGAACAACTTGATGTTGAAGTATATGACATATGCGATTCTAGAATAAGCAATGGTGAGGAAGAAAATATCTTCTTGTTATCAAACTGCACTGGAAGGAACCAGGAATGTAGGTGACAATAATATGTGGGTATCTATAGATGAGTCATCTCTTACATTTAACTCCTAGCGAGTTCGATCAATGTATGTATTTTACTATGAACTGTGAACTTCATTTTCATAATTTTGCATGTTTCTCTGCACACAGGTATGGTCGGTTGGAGATCATCAGACCTACGTAATTCTCTTGAAATAGCTGGGCCTATGTATGTTAGTCCAGTCCTCACTATACACCCTCCAGAACTTGGTGCCCCTCCCAATCAGCTAACATTATTTGTAAATTAATTCTTTGTATGCATAGTCTTCTACATCTTCTAAGTATAATTGTAAATGACTGGGATTGGTGAGTATGGATATCTATTCTTCTACAGAACTATTGCTTAAGAATTCATCTGATAAATAACAATTAGTATTTACTTTTCACACTCACAATTCTTTAGCAAAACGTAATAGTTTTTTAGAAGAAACAAATATACATATACAATCCCAGGCATTTACTTTAGGAGCAGGTGTTACATATTTTCTTCAGTAAAGAATAATTATAGCATTACGTTATCTTCAACAGAAAGGAAATTTATACACTACATTTTTTGTTGACATTCACCATTCTGATTTTATGTTGTTATATGGAACACTGATTGTACTTTCTATAATGCTGGATTTTAATTAAAGAAACATATAAATACTTGTCATCTTTATTTTGTGTATTGTAGCGTAAAAGTAGTTAGTGAGACGTAAAGCAAATAACATTATTATTATTATTATTATTATTAAAATACACTGGAAAACATTTTAAAAAGTACGTAATTATAATCAATTCATATTAGAAAGCCTTATACAGGTATTAAAATTACCCTCTTCATTTGTAGATTAAGGTTAATTTTAATCATGTATCAGTTATTCCCACACCGCATGTAGATGAAAATGTCCCAAATTATGGGACGAAACATGTACTACTCTTTTTAATGTGTTTAATGTTTTAGTGATCTAATAATCACCAATTGTATTGTATTGAGAATGGGGACAGTTACATCTCTCAATTAATTGAATGGCTGACATCAATACGGAATGAAATATATTTTACTTTTAAAGTAATCTTGAGAATTAATACTGGTGTATGCATTTCACAGACAATATAAATTACTGTACATTTAAACTTGTTTGAGAGAAGGACAAATAAAATGGTGTAGAGAACTAGTATGTGCCGGTTCCTTGTCTGAACGGTCACAATACTAGCTTTCGGTTCAAAGGGCCCCAGCTTCGATTCGCGGCTGGGCTGGGGATTTTTAATTGCGTATGGTTAATTCCTCTGGCTTGAGGACTGGGTGTTTGTGTATGTCTTAATATATTTCTCTTAATTTACATTCTCGTTACACTACACTAGCCACTACTACAGAAACATTCCTCTGGCTTGAGGACTGGGTGTTTGTGTATGTCTTAATATATTTCTCTTCATTTACACTCTCGTTACACTACACTAGCCACTACTATAGAAACATTCCTCTGGCTTGAGGACTGGGTGTTTGTGTATGTCTTAATATATTTCTCTTCATTTACACTCTCGTTACACTACACTAGCCACTACTACAGAAACATTCCTCTGGCTTGAGGACTGGGTGTTTGTGTATGTCTTAATATATTTCTCTTCATTTACACTCTCGTTACACTACACTAGCCACTACTACAGAAACATTCCCCTGGCTTGAGGACTGGGTGTTTGTGTATGTCTTAATATATTTCTCTTCATTTACACTCTCGTTACACTACACTAGCCACTACTACAGGAACATTCCTCTGCCTTGAGGACTGGGTGTTTGTGTATGTCTTAATATATTTCTCTTCATTTACACTCTCGTTACACTACACTAGCCACTACTACAGAAACATTCCTCTGGCTTGAGGACTGGGTGTTTGTGCATGTCTTAATATATTTCTCTTCATTTACACTCTCGTTACACTACACTAGCCACTACTACAGAAACATTCCTCTGGCTTGAGGACTGGGTGTTTGTGTATGTCTTAATATATTTCTCTTAATTTACACTCTCGTTACACTACACTAGCCACTACTACAGACACATTCCTCTGGCTTGAGGACTGGGTGTTTGTGTATGTCTTAATATATTTCTCTTCATTTACACTCTCGTTACACTACACTAGCCACTATTACAGAAACATTCCTCTGGCTTGAGGACTGGGTGTTTGTGTATGTCTTAATATATTTCTCTTAATTTACACTCTCGTTACACTACACTAGCCACTACTACAGAAACATTCCTCTGGCTTGAGGACTGGGTGTTTGTGTATGTCTTAATATATTTCTCTTCATTTACACTCTCGTTACACTACACTAGCCACTACTACAGAAACATTCCTCTGGCTTGAGGACTGGGTGTTTGTGTATGTCTTAATATATTTCTCTTCATTTACACTCTCGTTACACTACACTAGCCACTACTACAGAAACATTCCTCTGGCTTGAGGACTGGGTGTTTGTGTATGTCTTAATATATTTCTCTTCATTTACACTCTCGTTACACTACACTAGCCACTACTACAGAAACATTCCTCTGGCTTGAGGACTGGGTGTTTGTGTATGTCTTAATATATTTCTCTTCATTTATACTCTCATTACACTACATTACCCACTACTACAGAAACATGCAATAGTGAATATATCCCTCCACATAGGGTTGGTGTCAAGAAAGGCATCATGCCATAAAATTGGGCCAAATCTACCTCAAGTGCTGACCTCAATAAAATGGGACAATTGGACAGGAGGAAGAAGTAGAGAACTAGTACACTGATCTTACTTCTCATCACAATACAGTCTGAGGATGGTTGCCTAGCTGTACTTCCTCTTATTGGCTTTACACTCCACTAACATCTACTACAGTTTTCAGAGATGCTGAGATGCTAGAATTTAGTCCTGTAGAGTTCTTTTACGTGCCAGTAAATCTACACGACACAAGGCTGACATATTTGAGCACCTTCAAATACCACCGGACTGAGCCAGGATCGAACCCGCCAAGTGGGGTCAGAAGGCCAGCAGCGCCTCATCCACTCGTCCCGACTCTTAAAAAAAAGAGCGTGGGTGGCAACCATGGGGCCCTTAAATGAGTGTGGCATTCCTTCCACTTACTTGTGCCTGTCTCTTCATTTTAATTTTTACTATCTGACTTCCCTTGGTCAACTCTTGTTCTCCATGGACTCCATGCCACTACTTGTTCTACGACAGTGAACAATGCTTGGTACGAATGTCGAGAAGGAATGATTTATGAAACCTTCAAAATAATCGTTGGAAAATATTCCCAGCAACAGGATAGTGTTCAGCAGAGGATTTATGCCTTCTTGGAAATAGTTGTGTTTTGTCTTGCTGAAAATCAGGAAATGTCAATGCTTTCTTAAATGAGAAAAAGAATTAAAGACAGGTGTGGCCTGTGGAATGAATAACCTAAATATGAGAGAAAAATGTGAATGACAACTGCAGGCAATGGCACAGTAAAATGTAACCATTACTTGGAGGTTATATTTAGTTAAAGTAGGTAAAATTAAATCTGTAATTGGAGGTTGCTACAAAAGCTATCTCACAGATGCCACGGCACATACCAGCATTGTGTTGGAGAGGCCTAGTCTAAAGAATATTGGTAACTGAAGAGTTCTACTCTCACCTGTCCAGCAAAACCATCAATATTAGAATGGGCTTGTGAGCAATGTATCCCCTGAGGGTGGGGGTGGAAGAATACATCCACAGTAAGAAGTGATTAAAAGATAATCCCTGAAGCTCTTAAGAAGATTAATCAATGTTATTGGCTTTGCGTCCCACTAACAAGTTTTACGGTTTTATGGAGACGCCGATGTGCTGGAATTCAAGCCCGCATGAGTTCTTTTACATACCAGTAAATCAACCAACACAACGCTGATGTATTTCAGCACCTTCATATACCACCGGACTGAGCCAGGATCAAACCTGCCAAATTGGGGTCAGAAAGCCAGTGCCTCATCCACTCAGCCTGACTCTTAAAAAAGAGTGTGGGTGGAAACCATGGGACCCTTACATGAGTTTGGCACTGCTCCCACTTACTCATGCCTGTCACATCATTTTATTTTTTCCTATCCGACTTCCCTTGGTCAACTCTTGTTCTCTTCCGACCCCGATGGGATTAGCTTCAGGGCGCCTAGGGAGTCTTTTGTTTTCACGCCTTCTTTTGCCAATACCTTTATTCTTCCTTTTACCTCTTCTGATTAGTGTTAATAGAAAATGATTATGCAGTTGTACTTACACACTGTCAAATAATAAACACCATCATCCCCTGCGAGCAATTAGTCTCAATCTAGTTGTACAAGATAACTGAAAGGAAGTATAACTATTTACTGTATATTGACAACATAGACATTAATTTAAATATTTTATTGCACTGCCTCCATTATGCCATTTTTACAGTAAAAGTAGACACAAAAGATACATTTTAAATTTTAAAGTGCAAACCATGTTTAAATTTGGAAATTTCATTAAAATACTGCCAATACAATGTTTCATTTCAGACACATTTTAAAATTAAAACTAGAAAGTACAATTTTCTTGTATTTGACATAAGATTCCACTAAGTATCTCCGTTAAAAAGCATCAAAAATAGATATATCTTTGTCGTAAACATTCATAAAAGTCATTCTGATAAATGGAATACTATCTCACATTTATTTTTGCTAAAAAAAGATATTCATCAAATTTTATTTAAGTGTACACAGAAGAAATTATACTACTTAGAATATACAAGATACTTAGCAGCATCAAATTCACATTTACATGTTCAGACTTCATAATATACTGTAGGTACATTATACATTTGCTGGAAGTATTCTATCCCTTATATACAGAAAATAGATTCTCTCTTATTTAGTTCTTAGCACATTTGACAAATACATTACTTGTAATTCAATGCAATAAATTGTTTTACAATTGAAATATTATTAACATAATAATTTCCACAGAACCATGTTTAAGAATATATGCTTCCTTCAGATGACTTGCAGTGAGTAATACTTAATTATACATGGCAACCACGTGACAAATTTCCAACAACGTTTCCTATTGAAACAATTCTTGGAAAAAATATATGTCTAGAAAAGTATGCACCTAAATCAAGTTGGATTTAGAAAAACAGAGAAAGAGTAATGCCAAGGTAAGCTGCAAATTTTAAGAAGGTAGGTAATACATTTAAGTTGCATACAGTAAGTTTTTCTCATCGGTTGGCCAGCAAGCGCGCCCAGCTTATCTGCCTCATGTTGACTCATCACTTCCCGTTACACAAAGCAGCGACAGCACAGGAATCCCTGCACTTGGAGTTCAGGTCTGTGCTTAGAATGTGTATTAAGTGTTGATCTGTCGCTTCAACTGTTCTTGAGTTGTGAACTGTTACTTCAGGGTATAATTCTCATAATGCCTCCACATGTGTACACGGTAGAGGAAAGGGTATTTATGTATGATAATTATGGGAAAACAGAGACTTGCAGTCAATTTGTAACACAATTTCCAGGTGTACGCCCCCCGTGCAGAAACTCTTAAACAAACTGAGAGGAACTTGTTCTTTATTCAACAAGTGAAGTGTTAAAAAACGTGTACTTAAACGAGGAAAAAGTAAATGAAATCGCAGAAAGATTAGAATATACACCTACAAAATCCCTAAGACGACTTGGATAAGAAGCCGGGGTTTCGAAGAGCTCAGCAAGGCTGGCTACGAAAATGTTAAAATTGAAATAGCCTCAATTACGGAAGACGAAGTTACGCATGTGAATCGAAGTTTCCTAAGATGATGCCAGAAATGTGTGGATGCAGGAGGAGAACATTTCCGACATCTCCTGTCACAAGGTACAAGCTTATTTTTCTTAATTTTAATTTTTATCTCATGTCATGCTCGGATAAAGTGAGCAAAGTGCTGTCCTTGTTGCTATGTCATGGAGCAGAGAGTGTTGAGTCAATGGGGAGCAGATAACTGATGAGAGAAATTCACTGTATTATTGAATGTCACCCCATGTGGTCTTTTATTTGGAAGAAAAAAACCTGAAAAAATGTACAGTAGAAGTCTGTTATAGCGAGAATTCATAATTTACTTGCTATAACGGATTGTCGTTATATCCGATTTTTCGTAAAAGTCCCATACACATTAAAATTGGTATGAAACAGCAATCAGTTTGTTCAAAACTTGCGTTTTCGCAGATGATACCCACACTACGGCTTGCTACATCGTTATTTTTCTAAATCTGATACTACGTGAAAGTGTGTTTAATTTCATTCTGAAAAAAATTATATCACTCCAGAGGCCTCTGTGGCAAACGTTCCAGTTTTCTTCTTCAAACAGCGTCACCTAACCTAACCATATATGTATAATGAAAATGTATTTCAAGTCCACGTAGAGAAATAATAACCTCCTCGCTACAAAATAACTCGGGAACAGCCTTTCCGAAATTTAAGTAGATGCAAAAAAATATAAAATATCCTGAGCTGTATCCCATTCTTACTAAATTGTAGTATTTAGCATTAAAATTAAGCGATCATTTACTTCAGCTTTTATTTTTTAAGAGTTAACTGCTATCGGACACATTTACGTACTCATTTTGAAAACATGTTATCCTCTTTCATTTCCATTTTTCTTTACAGAACAGCAGTCGATGGGTATTACTAATTGTGTGCGACATCGCCTTCATATGTCGACGAGAGAGCTCACTAGTGGACATACCAAGGAAACAATACCGAAGATGATCGATGGCATGCAATATAATCAATGGATGCATAAATGTCGGCAATGGAAAAAATCGTGCACGCTTAATCGCTCGTAATAACGGACGCGTCAGTGATAGGGCTCTCGTTAGAACTGAAGAATAACACACAGTTTAATATAAGAATTTTGAAGGGACAGACAAAAACTGTCGCTATAACACGGTTCTCGTTATATGCTGTACTTGTTATAGCGGACTTCTACTGTACTTCCAGAAAAACATAGTCACACAAACTTTAAAAGAAAGTATATTTGTAGACTATTATTTACAACTATTCATAACATTTGGTTGCATTTAGTTTACTGTTATGAGGAAACAAACAGAGGATTGTTTCTACACATTACACAGGTTTGTTCTGTGGAGTTAACTTCAACAACTGACCGATTGTTCCATACAGAAGATATTTTATTCCTTGTCAAAGAAGCATTCAAATATCTCACTGACTGACTAATCCCAGAGTGACGAGTAGTTGGATCAGGAAACTGTAAGGATTCAGTCTGGAGATCATCCCTGGATCAATGTGAGAGGATTCAAGGCTATTTTTAGGCTTTACTTGGCAGGAAATTCTATTCAAGGAAAACATTGCATGTTTATCATGTTTGTGGCTGAAAACTAATCTGGTTAGTGAGCACAACTGCTGTCCTGTAAGACTGTCTACAAAACCCCTTTCAACCTCCCCTACAGAGTCCTCATTAGAATGCATAGCCGCATCCAGTGGCTCAATGTATATTTATGTCCCTTACATCTTTGCCACCGTCTTCCAGTGTACATAATACTTCCTCTAAGGTGAGGCCACTGGGGAGGGAACTAATTACAAAGATAAGTATAGGAAAGGAACAAACAAGTGTCAAATCAAGTCATATACAGAGATATAGGAACAAGAAAGAAACACATAATAGGATGAACACAATAGCAGATATAATTATCTGCCTTAGATTTCAAACTATTCCTACTATATGAAAATAAAAAACTGTGTTAATATGTAATTCTCTTGTTTTTCTGATAAATGTAATCTACTCCATATTAGTACGAAATAATTGTATTCTTCCTAATTTCAAATGACAAACATGTACAGATTCTTTCAGCTGGCAATCTGAAGAGGTGAGCATAAAAAGTTATCCTTCTCTTTTGGATTATGCTTGATATCTTTTCGGTATGGTGTATATTTCTAAGTTGCTCCAAAATCCGTAAACACCATTTTTGAGGTTGGAACAAAGAATTTTCCAGATAATCCTCCTTTCCTTAATTGCTACATTTTCAAGCAGGCTACATATGTTCAAAGTGTTAAACATTCTAACCACAGTTTGATAATGTCTAATTTTTGCATTACAATTTTTGCATTTCGAGAGGTAGACTTTTTGTTATAATGTATATGTTTTGAGTGAGTCGGAAGGCTGTTTCAAACTTGTTGACAAGTTTAAGACTTGACAAATAATTTTCATTTCCATGTTGATGTTAACTTACTTAAAAACAAACTTGAAAAGATGTTCCACAAAATCAACACTTGTTGTATACTGAAACAGATTTATTACACTAGAGGACCAGTTTCAAGTCATCATAGAGACATACTTAGCTCAAATATTAAAATCAAGAACCGTTATACAATTACCTACAGACAAAAAATTACAACAAAGTATCATATGTTACATAATATCAAACCACTGAGGGTTCTGGAAAATTATTCCTCAATGTCCTCTTGTATAAATTTATAAAAGTGTTACTTTTAATATGATTTTTAAAATCAGAGACTCTTTATCTCTAAGTATGTAATTGTATAATGGTTCTTGTTTTTAAAACCTGAGCTGAAGATGACAGCATGATGAGTTGAAACTGGTCCTCTAGTGTAATAAAAGTGTTTCAGTAAATAACAAGTGTTGATTTGGTGGAATATCTTTTTAAGTTAGTTTTGAAGAAAGTGTTAAGACAGCAAACTTCTCAGAATTGTTGGATTCGACTCATTCACCAAGGTATTTGAATCTTTCCACTTTCAAGATTCTACCATGGGTAGTCAGAAGGTGTGGTGGAGCACGTATGATGTTAGAAATGAAGTGGGTTTGGTGTAGGAGATTTTGAGATCAATCTTAACTGCACATTCATGCAGGTAATTGATTTGTTGAGTAGCTACTTTAGGAGAGGAAGTAAGGAGAGTAAAGTCATCTGCAAAAGCGAGGCAATCAATACTGATACCTATTTGTCCTATTTGAACTCCATTAGAAATTCCTTTAAATTGGAGAACATGTCTCCATTCCTGGATGACCCATTCGAGAGCACAGTTGAAAAGTAGTTATGTTAGTCCACGTCCTTGCCATAGTCCCGTTTTTATTATTATTATTATTATTATTATTATTATTATTATTATTATTATTACAGCCTAAATTGCCATGGCAATTGCACTGAAATATAATGTGCTAACCATCAGTCACAGCGAAGATTCTATTAATTTACTTTCGGTATAACTTGTATTGGAGAGGGTATTCCACGATACATGCAACCAATTTTATTAACTGACAAGAGATACAGAAGCAACGACAAAAGTTCATGTATACATGATGTTCATTTGATCTTACTTCCTCATTAAAGCTACCTGAACAGTTTGTATGGAAATCATCACTCAACGTGTTTGCTATAACTAATAAAAGCAACTGATACTATATTACGCCGTGTGTTCTAGGGCTCATTCTTCTAGTGATGTCATCCACTTGGCAATGAGCAACTGATGCTGTCTAATAAATAGACTGAGATATGAATTAATCAAACCAGGATAAGCCAGATATGTATCTGATGAATGGACCTACCATCTGAATTATTACATCTCAATGTGTTTTTCCTAATAACACCTTCCAACCAAATGAGATTCAGGCTCATTTTAAAAACAAATATCAAACCAGTTACTGTTTTGATTTATACTTTAAACATGACAGATTTTCAAGTTTATGCTATATGAAACAAATCCAACAGTTTCTCTCTTTTAATAAGGCACACACCTTATAGACTACCATGTCTAAGAAGACCCGTTTATTATCCAAGCAATTTCTATAAGACACATGTTTATACAAACCTTTTCCCTTGTTTTACTGCCTTCTGTCCACTGATAGAGGTGAGTCCCACATGTTATGAAATATGCTGAAATCAAAATGGAGCTTTCAGCCATACACAAAACTAGCACAAGTACAATCTCACTGTACTGATCATAAAATAGTTTAACAATGTTGATGTATAGGTTGGTCACAAATTTATGCTGCAACCATTCATCTCTGCAATGTACGGTATGTTCATTTGCCAACACAAGGCAAATCAATTTCATTGATAAATCCATTAATCACTGTTTTACTACTAAAATCGTGAGGCACTCACCCTCATTCTATAACACACTGAACTTGTCTTGAGAGATTACAATCTAGGGGATGATAAAGTACTCAAGTGGATGTAAGTTCCACATCATCATTTGTTACTAATAATAGTATTGAAAAACAATGATATCAACAACAGTAATCATTATGTCTCCTCTATTTTCAAATCATGTAAGGATCAAGAACTAGTGAAAATTTGAGTTTCTACTGTGAATTTTTGAGCCAATTCACTGAAATCAGCCTACTACAGCTATCTTATCCCACATTTTTATATCTTACAATTCTACACAAAATGTGCAGCTCACAGAATCTAAAAAATTTCAATTTCTTTATCTTACATCCTCTTCTACACCTTGTGATATTTTTCTCTCGCACCCTATTTGGTTCACCTTTGTAGATTATGATGTGCAATGAAAAACAGTTTCACTTGTTGCCTGTGGATTTTCCTTTACGTATGTGGAGAGGTAAAATTCTAATATCACAAAATAGGCCACAAAAGTTGGCAAGATAATCAAATAGAATCTTCTTAAGCTAAAGTATCCCACAGAATATTTTCAGGATAATAAATTCCACAGCTTGCTACTTGTGCAGTGGAACATTTAGCAATATGCCAGGTCCCAAAAATTCAACATTACAAAAGATGATCAACAAATGTTTTACAGCACAAGATTTTGGGAGCTGGAATTCCGTGACATAGATGACGACAGCTTCCAGTCAATCTGTTTCACTTTTATCAATAGCTATACCACCGCATGCACTATGCAAGATACCAGCTCAACAGATACAAGAGATGAAGGAGAAACATGTGGAAACCACATAAACAACAAAGCAGTCAGCCACCTCCTTCATGTGACCCAACACTGTGCTCGATGACAATATAACCTTCCAGAATAGGAAGTTTACATTCCAAGAACAAGCATGAAGCTGAAACAATTCACAATACATTACCTCTTTAATAGCTGAAGAACATGCATACAGGTTTCTATATCAGTAGTTCAGAAATTACAATAGGTTATCGAGGGTATATCAAAACTCAATGGTAAAACTTCAGGAATGGATTCCTCACAGAGAAGGAAAAAAGGGTATGCCAAGATAGGTCCGGAAATGCATAATGGCAGAGTTATCCAAACTTTACTTGGCCATTATGCTCTCCTGACTTAAACCCCTGGACTTATCTTTGGGGACACGTAAAGTCTTTTGTGTATTTGACTGCTTTTGATAATGAGTAACTTTCCGTGTACGCATTATGGCAACCTGACAGACAGTTCTCACTACATCATGCATTAATGATCATATTTGACACTCAATGCAAAAAGTATATAGGAAAATATTAAATATTTTCCTATATACTTCATGAAACTTTCAATACGGACAAAAATGATTTTTATCACTTGTAACTCAATGCAAAGACGAGTGGAGGCCTATATTTAGCCAGAAGGAAGTCACTTTGACAATTTCATCTGATACTGGAACAGAGTGTTCCAGCTGGTGTTACAGATGTATTCAGTCGAACAGTTTTGGGAGTATCTGACTGAACTCAGGTTAAGGTCAGATAACCCTCTAACATACATTTTTAGACCCATGTTGTCAAAAAACTTTTTCTTCTCTCTGTATGAGGAATCAACTCCTGAAGTTTTGCCATTGAGTTTTAATAAACCCTATATAAAAATCTAAGTTAACAAGTCCCATTATACTGAGTGTTTCAAACCTTTTGGATCAAATTGAAACAGTGACAGTTGAGTTCACAACCAATTATATTGAGATATAGAATCAATGGTCAGAAATGCATATTTATTGTGTTATGGACATACACAGTGTACACAGCATAACATCAATGTAGCTCATAGTAATTTTTCTAAGTGACGGCCACCAGTCTCAATGCAATCGGTTGTGGACCCACTATTACCTGTTTCAATTTGACCCAAAAGGTTTGAAACACCCTGTATCTTTTAAATAGTAACAAACCTCTAATTTAAATGATTAAAAGGTGACTGCGGGAAAATAGATCAACAGCAGTTGCAATGATTTACATCAGAAAAGTAACATCATGAAGCAGAGGTACAGAGAGCTTCATGATAGCTATAGAATGAGAAGAGGCTCCATATGGCAATGTTCCAGTATTCATACCATCTGTAAACTAATACCTTAATATAAACCAGCACTTGGAGCATACACATATTGATATAAATGTTGATTATGAGGTATGCCAAACAATGCCATAGCTGCCAACTTATAGAAATCAAAAGTAGGAAGATAGTTTTAATTCTTGGATTTCATCACATATATTGCGCCATGGTCTAAGTGAAAAAAAAGGACAGGATAAAAGGCATACATATCTACAGTTACAATGTGAATTGAATATTAAATTTAAAATCTTAAATTAAAAAACATAAAAATGGTTACAAGAAATTGTACCTAATCACTCATTTATGACACATACAAACGAATAATAATACAGTCGAACATCAATATCTCGAACCTCCATTACTCGAATTTTCAGTATCTTGAAGTAACTTAAATTTTCCGGCCATCTGTCCTATTCTTCATGTATATTTATTTCTCTATTACATGAAATTAGGTTACACAAATTTCTCGATTTCTCGAAGCAAACATTTCCTCTCTTGAAGCAAAAAATACTCTGTAACTCGAATTTTGTGCAACATTGACAGTGCAATACGGCATTTGTGGTTTGTGAGGAACAGTTAACAAGTAAAGAAAGGGTTACAGTGAAGCTAGGAACTAATATGACGGGAACCGAAAAATTTGAACTTCTAGTGATCGGAAAATCGGCAAAGCCTCCCTGTTCCTTGGGTGTCAATTACCGGTCATGTACGAAAGCAAGCCCAGAAGTCGCGGATGACAAGCTCCATTTACGAAACTCGGCTGCGTGGTATTGACGAGACGTTTCAACGTGAAGGGAGGAAAGGTTAACCGCAACAAACAGAAGAGACTGATTTTTTTTTTTTTCCAAAGGTGTTAACAGAGCTATGATTCTCGTTTCACTACTGTATGAACTGTATCCTGTCTTCTAAAAAGATACTATAATAAGTGTTATAATTAAAGTGATGCCATAAAATAATGTATTCAGTAAAAGTGTGTGGATGCATATGATTCAATTATGTGCTATATATACATGCCCAAAAACGGTATTTTTTAGATCTCGAAATTCCGACAACTCAAAATAAAATTTATCTCCCAAGGTGATTCGAGATATCAAGGTTCCACTGTACTTATATCATACCGACACATGCAACAAAACGCAAAATAGACTGTAAAATGAATGGAAATTTAATTTTATAAGTATCTCTGAACACTTGGAGGTAAAGTTTGTTATGTTTTTTGGCCATAACATGAAGAGAACATACCAGAAACTGTCACCAACACAACTCCCTGAAATAAATTCAACTCATTAAAATTATGAAGGGGTAATGAACAAAAAGGCACTGAAATACGCAAAACTACCACATACAAAACAGATCGGTAAGTCTCATATATTATTAACATACGACTTTGACACAGGGAAAAGCACAGAACTGCTAGAAAAAAACATGTGCCTTACAACTCCAACGAAATTACGCACAGGAAAGATGTTAATAGTGCGCGAACCACACAATAAGAAACTCATCCTTTCGTCCCGAATAACTGACTCGGTACACGCGTTAGCCTCTCTTGTTTGTAGGACGACTGCCGTCTCGAATCCCCAGCCGTAAATCACACATGCTGCTGCAGCGAGCAGGAAACACGATACACGAAGGCGACGGACGACACACTCGCGAAATAAAGCATCAAATAAACACGCTTGAAAATGAGATGGTAAATTACACAAGCACATAAGAATTTAGCCTTTATCCTACAACCGTACTGGAGATTATATAGGTCAAAAATAGGAAGAATTAAAAATAAATAGGAAAATTGGAAGACGAGTTAAAAAACGGAAAGTTTCCGATAAAATTGGAAGGGTTGGCAGGTATGCCATGCTAATTCAACATGTGGTGTAACGAGATTTGTAGATTGCGGTTGGGCACAAGAGGATGTCATTCCACCCAGTTCGAGGCAAGCTTGGTCAGAGAGGAGCCAACAAAACTATACCAAATGTTGAGCTATAAAGTTGAATTTGAACATGAGCATGACAGTGATGGGAAGTGTGTGGCCATCATACTCTTTATCATTATCATTTCCACTTCTGACTAGAGATAAAGAGGAAATTATTATCTCATATTTCCTCTTAAAATAATGAGCACCACGACTCCACCACGTACAGTCCAAAGCCCGGCTACAAGAGGAGGAGAATGATGATCTTGCTGTGATGACCAGAACTAGAAAACCAAAGAAGAGAGGCTAGAAACTCCATGGAATTCTGGCATGAATAAAACAATTCTCATATCTACTGACTCTGTCTTCTCTCCTTGCTCAGAAAAATTTTTATCCCTCCAGTCTTCCATCAATGTTACCAGTGGTATCATGCATAATTTTGAGCATGATTACTGACCTTACATAATATGTCAATTTATCTTGCATATTTTATCTATTATTCTTGCTGTTCATCTATGGACAGAAATAAAATGACACACACACAGATGAACACCAATCTCAATAACATCTTACTATTTTCCACACTGCTTCTTTATTTTTTACAGGTATGTTTATGGTGTTACAATTTATATTGAAATTGTTGTGTGTTTGACAGACTGGAAAGTTTTTATGTTACATTTTACAATCTGCTTTATGTCGCACTGACATAGGTAGGTTTTATGGTGATGATGGGAGAGAAAAGGGCTAGGAGTGGGAAGGACGTGGCCATGGTCTTAATTAAGGTACAGCCTCAGCATGTGCCTGGGGTGAAAATAGGAAATCACGGACAACAATCTTCAGGGCTGCCAACAGTGGGGTTCGAACCCACTATCTCCCAAATGCAAGCTCACAGCTGCATGACCCTAACTGCATAGCCAACTTGCTTGGTTGTTTCCCACACTCCTCAGCACAAAGAAAGTTTGTATGTAACAGAGAGAAGTGAGGTGATAATCCTCTCCTTGGATAAGGCTACTTACCATTAAATTCCAAACCGTTTCTTCTTGAGTATTGGTGGCAGTCTCTCTGCTAGGAAAGATGGGCACAGTTCAACAGCTAAAAGCTCATCATCTACCAACCATTCCAAATATATCAGATGCTGTAAAAGATTATAATTTTTTTTTTAATACTTCCTTGTTTCCTTATATACACAAAAGATATAACAATTAAAACCAACTCCGAAAGTACCTAGTCCACATTCCATAATGCCTCACCAGGTATAGCAACATATATATAATGACATCTATATTTAAAAATATTGACACGACACTACAGCTTCAAATTTTACAAATTTGATGATGATGATGATGATGATGATGATAATGACAACTGCAGATTTAAAGTCATCTGTGAAAATTGTGAAAATTCTACGTCTGTGTGCTTGCTTGCTCAAAACCAATTCCACTGTTCAGCAGTTTACTTCAACATCTTAGTTAAACATTTCTATGGTGAACTATTCATACTTTGAGCTTCTCCTACATTTCTATAAGAATAGTGTTGAAAACACATGTTGCACACTATTAGAAGGTGCTGAGTACAAAACTCAATGGTTCCATTAATTCCTTCCCCTGCTAATATGTTCTGATCACCCATAATAATCAAGTTAACTTCTTTTTTTACACCTGTTACATGTTCGCTTATCTCTTCATAAACTACCACATCATCATCATCATCATCATCATCATCTTATGTGCATAGTGACATATAAATCTGAACTGTCACATTATTCTTGCAAGTGACAAAGCTTCCTCCTTTCCCTTCATATGTCCCCACCACTAAAGTTGGTTCATACCCAGAACTATGAGAGCAAACAACAAATCACACTCCTCGTCTCCATACCCAGTGTAATCCAATGTGGATGTTCATGCAAATGGCCTCCAACTATTGTTAGGACTTACTGTAAATACACTGATAAGCCATTATATTATGGCAATCCCAATCCAGGATTATTTATTGCACCTGAAGCACGAAGAGGTACACGTGATATATTGGCAGCATGGTATATATATAAGGCAGATCTGCAGGCTCACTGCTATATTTTTCTCTGGCATCAGAATGGGAAAAGCGAGCAATCTCTCTGAATTTGATAGTCAAACTGTGATGGAATGGTGCCTTGGTTCCAGCATCTCTGAAGCGGCACATCCTATTGTTTCCTCTCATGTCGCTATTGTGTGCACGAATCGAGAGTGGTGCAACAGTGGGCAAACAACACGTTGTTCAGCCATGTATCGACAGGGTCTCATTGATGCCAAAGGCCAGCAAAGACTGTCCCACATTGTTCAGAGCAACTGCAGAGCCACAGTTCAAGAAATTGCCAAGAAGTATAACAATAATGCCCAAGGAAATGTTTCACAGCACATGGTTCAGCGAACACTGCTATACCTGGGACTGCAGATGATACAGATTTCAATCCCATAAGAAATTTGAAATATTTGCCCTGAACAAGTAAATTCATAATTCCAATATAATTGGTCCGTTATTGAAAATGATGAATTTTCCACTTAACTCATTCTTGGTTGCACTGGCAATGCCCGAGGCTCCAAGTAGCCTTTACAGTGGCCATAATTACATGCTCACACCATGCATCTTGGCAGGTGTGCTAATTACCAACTGATGAGCCCAAATAGGCACAAAGGCATGAAAATCTGGCAATCAAGAATAAGTTAGATGTAATTTTTTTTATTTCAAATAACGGACCAATTATACTGGAATTATGGGACTGTAGATTTGAAGACCCAGTTGTACCCCATGGTTCATGGAGTGGGTTACTGTAGTCATGTCCTGGTTCGTGAACCATGGGCAAGGGCTGGGTGGCCTAGTAAGTGGTCCTGAGAGTTGGGATACCAGTTACTATAGAATGGGAGTGGGCATCTTGGACATATTCTTAGTCACGGCCCTCCTTGTGCTCAAGCGGCTAGGATGATACAATCCCACCGGTAGTCCCTAACTCGTTAGAAGAGACATCCTCACTTGGACTATGTCCTGCTTCACAGAATTTTCACCGAGCAAGCTCAGAACGTTTCAGCAAGCCTCAGACTTATCGGAGTAATGGGAGTTCCACTTCCATTTGGTAGGTGACAGACTCCTTGGAAACAACTTGGTGAACGAAATGGAATTCGATGGGGAGGTATCAATATTAATGGGACTTAAGGAAGAAAGAAAGAAAGTAAAACTGGCCGAGTCAGCAAAGAGGATGCATCTGGATATGTTAGGAGTTACTGCTATTCAGGTAAGGGGAAATAACGAGGAGGAGATAGGAGATTTTAAAGTGTACTTGATGGGTGTTAAAAGGAAAGGGCAGAGTGTGGGGTAGGACTGTTCATTAGCAACACTACTGCACGCAACATAGTTTCTGTTAGGGACGTATATGAGCAAATGGCGCGGGTAGATATGCCAGTTGGAGGAATTAGATTGAGAGGTGTGAGGGTGAAGATGAGGATGAAGTTGACAAGCTTTTTGAAGCACTGAGTGACATTGCAGTCAGGGTCAACAACAAGGATAGGATAGTGCTACTGGGTGATTTTAATACGAGAGTTGGAAATAGAAATGAAGGGTAAGAAAAGGTGACTGGTAAATGTAGGGAAGATATGGATGCTAATAAGAATGGGAAGCATTTGCTGGACTTCTGTGCTAGTATGGGATTAGCATTTACAAGTACATTCTTCAAGCATAAGGCTATTTACTGCTACATATGGGGTAGGGGCACCAGATCTATAACATACTATATCTTAATTGACTTTCAATTCAGTAAATCTGTTAGGAATGTGCTGGTTTTCTGGGGATTTTTTATTACATGGACCACTATCTGATATGTACTGGACTAAGTATCTCCAGGCCTCGGATAGAAAAAATGCAATCTGCAATCTGACGAATAAGGATAGAAAATCTCCAGGATGAGGAAATTGGATAGGAGTACATGGATATGATTGGTGAAAAGTTCCAAACAATGAACAGTAAGCAGGTTCAAGATATATAAAGAGAATGGGTGGCATATAGGGATGCTGTAGTAGAAACAGCAAGGGAATGCCTAGGGACAAATGTGTGTAAAGATAGGAAAAAATCAAACATCTTGGTGGAATGATAAAGTGAGAACAGCTTATAAACGTAAAAAGAAGATATATCATAAATAGCTCGAAACAAGGTCTCATGCAGACAGGGAAGTGTACATAGACGAAAGAAATGGAGCGAAGCAAATAGTTGTAGAATCCAAGAAGTCATGGGAAGATTTTGCTAATAGTCTGGAAAGGCTAGGTCAAGCAGCAGAGAAACCTTTCTGAACAGTAATAAATAATATGAGGAAGGGAGGGAAAAAGGAAATTAATAGTGTTTTTGTCACAGGTGAACATGTAGTGGAAGTGGAAAGTGTTTTTTTGAAGACTTTATTTGTAAAGTATGATATAATGTTTTATTTGTAATGACCTAACCTGTACTGTGTAATATTTGTAAATAGTAGTATTCAGTTCTATATTTACTGGAAGTATCCAGAAACTTTTGTTATATAAATTTTTGAACAGGGTGTGTTGCCTTTTGTTGGTTAGGTATTCTAGAATGTATTTTCTGACTGTTCTGGAAATGGAAGGTTCGTGATCGCGTATTCGAGAATGTAGGTTAAGTTCGCGACTAAAGTTGGAGTTGTGATTGGTGAACCTAGGAGGGGATGGGCAGACTCATGCATTCTGATTGGCTACTCCAAGGCCAGGGTTTACCTATATATAGAGAGCGAGGCAGCATTCGTGACAATTCGGTCTGTTTTGTCTGTCTTGGTCTGTCTGAAAGTTTTACGCCGTGTGCGACGCCTCGCTTCTGGGATGGGCCATCTTCGGGTAAGCACTCTTGAATTCCGTTCCGGCTAAAATTTCCGTAATGTTCGGTTGCTATTTCGTATAAGAGTTTGCCCTAGCCTAACCTAGATTTGCCAAATTAAATATTTGTGACACCTTAGCTTTTCAGCTGGGCTTGCCTGTTTGTTTTCGAGGCATTCCCATTTCTTATTTCACTAAATATGTAGATTGTAATTTAATATATTTACCTTGGGGTTTGCCTCTGGTAGTTCAGTGTCACTTGATGTACGCTAGAGTTTAGGAGAGTACGTTCACTTCACTGTAAATTGTAATTGCTTTTTACGTTGCTTTTAACCTACTAAATTGCATTGTACAATTGGATTTGTAACTAGATGTATAGTTGGTTTGATGTTTGAAACATGTAGCGAAGCCATTATCAAAGAACTTCCAAGATATGTGTATCACGGAGCATATAGTTCGTAAGTTGCAAGTTGGTGGTTTGTTTGGAATGTATTTGTAAAATTCATTTGTAAATAATATTTTTCAAATTTAAGGATCACGGCGAATTATTTCAGAGTCTCCAAACTAAGCCATGCCCTCGGTAAAGTCCTAGCTCCTTTCCACCTTCCTGGTTTATTATCCACTAGTTGGCCCTACTGTTTTACGTATGTTGTCGGCAGAGACCCGCGTAGTTCAGCTGATGTTTCGCTGAGTGTGTAGTGGTTTCTGATATTGTGTAGTTGCTCATACTTTCCCCCTTTATTGTGTTTAGTGCTTTGTTTTGTGTAACCACTGTAGTAAAGGTTACAGTTTTGGCTAAATCTGGTGAACTCATTATAGATCCCAGAAAATCACTGGACAGGTGAAAGAAATATTTTGAAAATCTTCCCAATATAAAAGGAAACTTTCTTGATGATGTTGCGAACAACTGAGCTCATAGGGAGGAGGACAGCGATGTTGGTGAAATTACACTTGAGGGAGTGGAAAAGATGGTAAGTAACTCCAATGTCATAAAGCAGCAGGAATAGATGAAATTAGACCTCAAATGGTGAAGTATAATGGGGAGGCAGGGATGGCCTTCGTAAAGAGTAAAACGATTAGCATAGAGAGTTAATAACGTACTTTCTGATTGGAAAAAGCAATAATTTCACCTATCTTTCAGCAAGGCAATAGGAAGGATTGCAATAACAATCGAAGTATCTCATTGATCAGTATAGACAGCAAGGTGTTCACTAGGATTTTGGAAGAGATAGTGCGATCAGTGGTTGAGAATAAGTTGGATGAAATCCAGTGTGGATTCAGACCACAGGGGATCTGACAGGATCAGTAGGCACCAGATAACTGAAAAATGCTACAAGAGGAACAGATAGTTATATTTATGTTTTGTAGATCTAGACAAGGGATAAGACAGAGTAGCAAGGAAAAAGGTGTTCAACCGTACTTGGGGACTCTCGGATTAGGGGTTAGATTATTAAAATCAATCAAAGGCAAAGGACAACTGGGCTTCAGTGAGAAATGATGGTAGAATGAGTTCTTGGTTCAAGGTATTTACACGGGTTAGACAAAGCTTTAATCTTTCACCTTTGTTGTTCATAGTTTATATAGTTTACTGAAAGGTATTAAGTGGCAGGGAGGGTTCAGTTAGGTGACAATAAAATAAACAGTTTGGCTTATGCTGATGACCTGGTGTTAATGGCAGATTGTGCCGAAAGCCTGTGATCTCATATCTTGGAACTTGAAAATAGGTGCAATGAGTATGGTATGGAAATTAGCCTTTCCAAGATTAAATTGATGTCAGTAGGTAAGAAATCCAAGATAAGTGAAAGTCAAATTGGGGATACAAAGCTGGAACAGGCAGATAATTTGAAGTATTTATAATGTATGGTCTCCCAGTATGGTAGTATAGCAACTGAGATCGAATCAAGGTGCAGTAAAGCTAACGCAGTGAGTTTGCAGTTGCTATCAACAGTATTCTGTAAGAAAGAAGTCAGCTCCCGGATGAAACTATCTCTACAACAGTCTGTTTTCAGACCAACTTTGCTTTACGGGAGAAAAAGCTGGGTGGACTCAGGAAATCTTATTCGTAAGTTAGAAATAACAGGTAAGAAATCCAAGATAAGTGAAAGTCAAATTAGGGATACAAAGCTGGAACAGGCAGATAATTTGAAGTATTTATAACGTATGGTCTCCCAGGATGGTAGTATAGCAACTGAGATCGAATCAAGGTGCAGTAAAGCTAATGCAGTGAGTTCGCAGTTGCTATCTGTAAGAAGGAAGTCAGCTCCCGGATGAAACTATCTCTACAACAGTCTGTTTTCAGACTAACTTTGCTTTATGGGAGCAAAAGCTGGGTGGACTCAGGAAATCTTATTCGTAAGTTAGAAATAACAGACATGAAAGTAGCAAGAATGACTGCTGGTACAAACAGGTGGAAACAATGGCAATAGGACACTCAGAATGAGGAGATAAAAGTTAAATTAGGAATGATGGATGAAGCTATACACATAAACTGGCTTCGGTGGTGGGGTCTTCTGAGGTGAATGGAGGAGGACAGGACTCTGCTATGCAGGGTAAGAAAAGTAGAGGGAAACAAAGATGACAATGGTTAGACTCAGTTTCTAACGATTTAAAGATGTTTAGAACTAAATGTGGTCACAGAACTAGTTACAAATAGAGAATTGTGGTGGTGTCTAATAAATTTGCAGAGGCTTGCAGACTGGACGTTGCAAGTCATAACAGTCTATAATGAAGATGTATGTACGCATGTATGTATGTAGTTGTAGCCCATTGTGACTGCACCCCGCTTACAGCAGTGCATATGGTGGGCAAAAAATCAACAACATTGGACTGTGGATGACTGAAAAAAAGACTACCTCTTCCAATGAATCTACATTTTTGGTTCATCATATTGACAGCCAAGCATGTGTATGCTGATTACCATTACCAGCTGATTGCAATGTTGCATGGAGACAGGCCGGCAGAGGTGTGATGGTCTGGGTGATGTTTTTTTTGGGACATTGTGGAGCCCATTATCCTGGAACACCAATCTCTAACAGGAGTCCGGTATATGGATACTATTGGGAACCAAGTTCATCCGCTCATGCAGCAATGTTTCCTGCTTGTGAAGGTTGCTTCCAATGGAGAAAGCACCATGTCACTTTATCACCAGGATTGCAAAGGACTGGTTCGAGAAACATGATAATGAATTTACTTTAATGTCGTGACCCTCAAATAACCCATTTATGATCACAACAGAACACTTTTTGGTTTGACTTAAAGAAGCACATTTGTACTACATCACAATGCCACAATGTGCACCAACTGGAAGACTTGCTGTCAAGCTAGTGGTATGAGATACCCCAGGATAACTTCCGCTTCCTCAGTGAATCAATGTCTTACTGAGTGGTCGCAGTTTTGCAAGCTAGAGGTAGTCTTACACCGTATTAAGTAGGTGGTCATAATGTAATGATTCTCTGGTGTATACTGTACTATCGACCATACTTGCACCTTTCATGTCTGTTACCTCAAGTTTATGTATTGGATAGCTCTCTCTGTGGTAGTGTGTCGGCTTCCAGATCCCAAGACCACGGGTTCAAACCCAGCAGAAAGTCTGATTTTACAAAGGCCAAAAAATGTCTATTCGACATTCCATGACGCACAACGTTGGCATGTAAAAAAATTCTGGTGACATTTAGTGTACCCAACAAAATTCATTAAAACTCAGCCACAGATGCTCGTTTCGTCTCTTAATATGAGACATCTTCAGCTTAGTAATATATAAAAAAACTAGAGACACACTAATTAAAACACATATAATGAATTGATAAAAAGTCTTTAAAGAGCATGTTATATGTTGTGAGGGGAAAAACACTAATTCTGTACATTATATCATTTTCACTGGCGAGTGATTAAAGTCCTTAAAAACAACACTACACCATGTACTGTGTGCATTTTCTGTCTTGAAAGGTAAAGATAAAGCAGGGGAAATACCTCTCAATTATAAACTGTAATAGATCAAAAAACTAACAACAGTTCTAGAATATTAAATCAACTAATTGAAACAGATCCATACATAAAATTTACACTAGAAGTAGAACATGAAAAAAACTAAATTTTTTAGACCTTACAGTAGAATGGAAAAAAGATCACCTGACGTACAAATACAGAAAACTAACTCAAACTATTAATACTATACATAAAGATTCACATCATCCAGGAATCCATAAAAGAAATATTCCACAATTTGATTAATAGAGCCTATAACATTCCCATGTCACAGGAAGATTTCAAATAAGAAATAAATACTATTTACAAAACAGCAACTAATAATGGATACACTATCAATTACATAGACAAAATAATCAACAACAAGAAAGCCAAAAATGCAACTTAGGAAAGCTAGTAAGAATAACAAGAACTTTGCAACAATAATATTTATTAAATCACCAATATATTCAAGGAATACAACTATGAAGTAGCATTCCAAACAAATAACACCAATTGTCAAATAATATACAATCAACAAAGTATTACACAAATCAATGGATCTAAATTCAAGTATTTATAAATAATTGTTCACAATGCAAAAGAACTTATATAGGTCAAACTGGAAGAAACTTTATATCATGTTACCTTAAACACACAAATGCAGCAAAATATAATAGATATTCAGCGATGAGTACGCTTGAGTGATTTTCACCATATGTTTACCGCAACAGACCAAGACTTATAAATAATTTTACACATAGTAAATAAAGGTACCCAGATGAACATACCTGAAATAGTTTATAATGAAATAGATCAGAAATCGTATCTTAATTACAGACAGCACAAATATATTATCAGATGAAATTTTAGCAATAACATCGCAAAAAGCAAACATAAAAAATGTAAAAAAGATATTACCGATAATACAAACAGTACATTTCTCCTATCATAACATCCCCCTCCAGCCACACCGTCCATGCCCGCACCTGATCAGCTGCCTGACATTAGCAGTCAGCTAAGCTACCTGACATTAGCAGGCAGCCAACAGCAAGGTGAGGCAACACACATTCAAAAGGGATCAGCAGGAAAGTGAGTACAGTTACCTCATTAGAACACACCAATGTTTATACATCTTTCAATTTCAATTTTTTAAATATTATTCCTTTTTTTCTTTTTAGACTCCCATAACATCTAATACACCAGAGATACAAGATCTACAAATTCTGTATTGAGCTACAGATTATAATCGAGAGGAGTTTCCCCTGCTTTATCTTTACCTTTCAAGATAGAAAATACACACACTACATTGCTTAATGTTGTTTTCAAAGACTTTTAATCACTCGCCAGCAAAAATTATATAATATACAGACTTAGTGTTTTTTCTCACAAAGAAGTAGGAAAAGAAAAAGAAAACAACCATGGCAAATAACATGCCTTCTTAAAGACATTTGATCAATTCCTTATATGTGTTTTAATTAGTATGTCTCTTGTCATTATTTTGAATTACTAAGCTGAAGATATGTCATATGAAAAGACGAAACATGTCCTTATAAACATGTGTCATTCTTTGACAACATAATAACTGCATCGAAAGGGGGTTCTTGATTTTAATTACACAGCATCAATGCGGATACTTAATAATGAAGGTCATCAATTGTAAAACTGAAGAGTATGAAGTTAGATATTCTCAAATTTAAACAAATACCTGCACATGGTAGCTGAGGCCATAAGAGATAATATTGTGTTAATAGCAGAAGATCGGAACTCAAGGCTATTAAAATGTTGGAAAACAATGGGCTGGAAGTCAACAAATCCAAGTGTTCCAGCATTATAATAGATAAAGGAAATCTTAAAAAAGTAAATCTACATATATCAGAGAAAATAACGATCAAAAGGATTGGCAGAAACAATTCAATAATAAAGTTATTAATAACCTAAAACATAAAGTTGAGAAATTAATCACCACTCCACTTCTGAAAGCTGAACAAAAATTATAGATACTAAATAACCACCTATGGCCAACACTTGTGTATCCATTACAGAATGCTCCGCTCGATCAGTTGCCAATAGGATTCCTTAAGGATGTAGACTAGATGTTAAAGAGAACGCTCAAAGAGATTCTTTCACTCCCTATTGATGTTCCGGATGCCATGATTTATTCACTACAAAACACATAGGTTGGTTAAGGCCCAGTGGGAAGCATTTATTCAAAATCTTAACATGGTAAACATTCTGGAAAAGTCTAACAACATATATGCACTCTGTGGGAGAAATACTGAGAAAGAAAAAGGTGATTGCTTTCGTAATTTGAAAATTGCTACAAGAAAAACAACAACAAAAACAAATTGCAAAGCTATCAGGGAAAGGCTAAGAAACGAGGAGTTTAAAAAATGCTGCTCCCTTCCTAAAAAAGGTAAAGAAATTGCCCTCTTTGCACAGCACCCTGAATGAAATAAGTGGTTCACAGAAAAGGTAAGCCTTTCAACATCAGAGTGGACTGAAAGCATCAAAATTATGGCAGACGTGGCTCCAGTAAGAAGCTTGTATGATAGAAGCCAGGAAAATAACCTCTGAAGGTGTGCCTGCAGTGAGATTGAAACTTTGGGACATGTTCTCAGCTACTGTCCATTCGGCTCATTGTTTAAGAATACTCGCCATCACACAATTCGCAGCCTTATTGCAAAAGCCTTTCGCGGTAACAGGTGGGAAGTATATGAAGAAGTGAACTGCTTAGCTGAAAATGGTAGCACAAGAAGAATAGATATTCTAGCCATCAATAAACAGAGATTGTTCTGTAATATTGGATCCAATGGTACGTCTAAGAATCAGGCGAACAACAGCCGCATTATGTGCACTCTGAGAAGCAGGCAATCTACATTCAAGTTTCCAATTACATCATGGAGAAATATCATGTTAACTCCATCACCATTTACGGATTGTTAGTGGGTACAAGAGGTACCATACCGGGGATGATGGCCGAGTTGTGGAAGATGTTTTCCCTCAAGGAAAGCTACCTAGCCACGATTGCTGAGGTGGCTGTGCATGGGCCTGTGCTTCTTTTAAGGAAAACCAGTTAAGGGCCAGTTTCCTAAATCAAGAATATATTATTATTATTATTCCAAGAACTTCAAACTCAGACACTACAACTCGGTCGTCCAACCATCTATTCTGTATGCTTCTGAGTGCCTTGTAATGGCCAGGAAGGGCCCACTCAGAAAGCTGGAGTTAAAAGAGAGGAAGATCCTGAGGAAGATATTAGAACCAATCACAGAGAAAGGAGGTATTTACAGAATCTGCCAAAATGATGAACTGTATGAACACCAGGAAGACATCATCACGTCTATAAGGAAAAGGCACCTGACCTTTTATGGACACTGGCCTGTCTGGATTCCGAAAGACTCACCAACAGGATATTCACACTTTACATAGTTATGGTATGATCGTGCACTCATGACAGAGAGTCAATGTATTTAATAGGACATGGACTGGGAATCTGGAATAATGGCGTAATAATCATGGAGATGCACTAGACAGGGACGTCTTAACTAGTTTTGACAGTAACAAACAAACAAGTACTGAAATACTGCATTCCTATTTAAGGTGACAGATGATGTTTTCTCGCTGGTGCAGGGTTTGCTGTTTTAATCTTGGCTCGCCATTTTGCATGATCTTGGGCATCGTGTGGTCTTAAGCTGAGAGTCTTCACATCAGCATTTACTGTGTCATGCCAGCGGTGCTTTGGACGTTGACGTACACATTGCCCATTAATTTCGAAGGAGTGGATGAAATTGGCAACTGTTCCACTGTAATTGGTGGTCCATAGGTTTGTCAGCTGATCAGGTATTTGAGAGACAGATCATCAATGTTCTGCCGTACATCTGATTCTGATCTCTACTCTTTGAAACCTCTAAGACTGAAAATTACTATATATATTTTACACCTGCTTATTCTTCTACAACTTTCTTACCTTGTACTTCTTGATGACATGGAATGCATGTGGAGGGTCAGCAGTGCGAGGATGAGATTGGAAACTATCCATACTATCTGAATGGGACATGTCAAGGCGAGGTATCTTTGCTTCTACAGTTGGCAGTTCCTGAAATTAAACATGCCACATACATCATATTATGATTGTAGTAGCACAGTTTATGTATTACCTGATTCTGTAGTACTCGTATTTAAGTGCTCCTTCTCCTTAATACTTTCAACTCCTGTCCTGTGTTTATGAATAAATATAATTCATTTGGAAATATTATGAATATTGGAATTTAAAAAAAAATTAATTTAAGAGTTGTATTCCAAAAACCAGTTTCTTGTCATGTTAACTTCCCAATTCCTTAGTAAAATTCTTCCTTTGAATTAAACCTATGCTTAGAGTTTACGATACGGAGTGGGTTCATGTAGTAATGTCCTAGTTTGTGAACAATAGGCAACAGCAGAGTGGGCAAGTATGTGGCCCTCACACTCAGAATACCCGTGGTTATGGAGCAGGAATACGCATCTTGGACATATTCTGAGTTGAGACTCTCCTTATGCTCAGGCAGCTAGGACTACTCAAACCACCAGTGGTCTTAAAGTGGTGGTCTTAACTCTTAAAGTAAAAATTATCTCTGGGACATAGTATAAGTCAGGCTAGTACCCTTCTTCTCAGAAATTCACTGAGTATGCTCACAGAGGTTTTTGCAAACTTCAGACCTATGGAAGTGAGAGAATTCCATTTCTATTTGAATAGTCAGCAATTCCTAGGGAAGAATAGTGGAAAAAAGAAAGTAAAACTTGATGAGTCAACAAAGAGCAAAGAGGATGCATCTGGATGTATTAGGAATTAATGTTATTCAGGTAAGAGAATTTAGCAAGTAGATTTTGCAGTTGCAAGTATTAGGACTAGACTGGACTTATTTTAGTGTGTGATGAAGGACTCTGTGTATGGGAAGAAACTGCCAACACCTGAACTACTCAAGGATTACATGTCAGCAAGTTCCACAATTATTAATTCTGACTGAAAGAACTTCATGTAAAGATGAGAAGACGCAACTTCGAAGTTTTTCAGTTCTCAACGAAAACCAACTCGTAAATGTTGCTGTTTCAAGTTTAAGTATTAGAACAATAACTGTCTTCATTTACTGAATACATAAAACCAGTTTGACATGATGATGATGATGATGATGATGACTACCTAACAATGTTATTGTAAGCTTTGTTAATCTAGGCAACCTCCAATTACTGTATGAGGATAGCAGTCAAACACTAATAATTTTAACACCTATAACACTACACATGTAAAAACCACACTATTAAACACAAGTGTGATTTGATAGAATATGATGATTTTCTTTCAAAAATGAAACGTCAGGTATTTTGCGGTGTTATAGGTGTTACTCTTAAGTGTTCGACAGACTGAAAAACTTTAAGATTGCATTAACTAGGTCGACACTCAAAAGTATGGCTTTCTTAAAATAAGAAAAAAAAAAGGGGAGAAGCAGCCCACGTCTCATTGGAATAATGCAGTTAAGGTTGCTTAAAACATAAAATGGAAGCACGCCCTTCGCGCGTTCAGGATGGGTCACGTAAAAGAAATTCTGGCTAGTCGCTCAGGGTTTTTGATTGAATAGTTGTTTTACGTGGGATCAGAAAAGAAAGTCAATACGCCGATTAATTATTTTATGTACCATTAGAGTCGATGGACGTCTCCATCGGAAGTATCCATAAATCGTATGAATACCCAAAATTTCATTACTTTGACTCTATGGCATCTTATGCTATCACAGCAACCTAGAAATAAGACATCCAGTAAATCATAACTACCATGATTTACTAATAAAAATAAAATCTTGAAAGAGAAAAGAATAATAAAATAAAACAACAATCAAACCTAATTAACAAGTTAACATTAGGTAGGTTGGTATTGTTTGTAAGCAATCACATTCTTCGTAGCATATTTTTTATATCACCATTGAAATAAGCTAATGATTCATTATATTTCCAATATTTGCAACATAACATTGTTAATAAATGCAAGTTGATCATGGGAAGCTTGGTTATATTAAGGTATCACATTCCTTGCAGCTAATATTCCATATCCATTGTAATATTCTTATTTGTTCATAGAATATTTTGATAAGATATTGTTTAGTGACTTCTAATCATGAATTATCGCATGATATTTACTATATCTCCTCAAAAGCCTAAGGAAAAAGTGATAAGTTATCAGTTAGTCAGCAAAATCTTGCTTTAAATCCGTTGAAATTATATATTCATTCAAATTCATATCTCAAAATAACCTTCCTATTTACATTAAAGTAATGATAAAATTTAGCATGGTACTTATAACCTATAGTGGGTCTCAACATGATGGAGTGATCTCACGTGATTCAATTAAAGCATCAGGGAAAAATCATTCTTGAAGATACTGTACGGCACCAACTTATATACAGTAGCAATGATCCTTCATGTCAATCTAAGAGTGCAACTTTACAGAAGAAATCCTAAGTTAGTATTTCCAAGTATAACGCATATTCGTTCTTATAATGATATCTTTTGATTACCACACCCTAACATCCTACTCTATGAAGGTTAAGATACGCCACAATTATTGTTATATATGGATTCTTGACAAAATATGCAATGTCATTCCATCTCAAACATAACTGATCCTAGTCTGCGCCAATCATCTCCTTTCTTACTTTAAAAATTCCATTTCTTTCATTTCATCGTCGGATACAATTCACCCAGCTCATCTTTAATTTCTTTCATAAAACCAATCTATATCCTCATTTACTCATTTCAACTCGCATTTCTTCCTACTATTCCCAACCTTTCACATAATCACTTCTTTCTGGCACACAAATAACCCCGTTCTCATGTCTTCTCATCACTGTATCTATTTCTTGTCGAATTACAATAACATTCCCTCTGTCTACTAACATTTCCATATTTCGTAATACAGTAAAATCTCGTTAATTGGAAGTCACTGGGACGCAAAAATCAGACTTTGAATTACGTGATGTTGAATTAACCGCCAATACGTAATTAAGAAATGGCAACCCTTGCGGCGTCAAAATATATTCTAAGACCCATTACTGCATGCAATTAACCTTGATTCACAGTTTAAACCTCCCAAATGTCATGGAAATTATTTCCAAAATGTATCCAACAAAGTAAAAAACATGATTCAAAGACGAGGAGAAATCTATACAGGCTCCCCTGTGCAAGTGCTTTATTCATCGGATTACTGTACTGTATGCCTTTTAGATGCCTTGTGCTTGGACGGAAAGTACCCGATGCCCTTAAAACATCGTGGCTTATCGAACTTTCCTATGACGAGGGGAGAATGTGTCTGGCTTCCGTCCACATTACAACAGTACAGAGACTATACTTGTACGATTTCCTGCCATGGCACTTCTAAGACCCATTAATGCATGCAATCACCTTGATACTCAGTTTGAACTTTTCAAATGCCATGAAAAACACTATTTCAAAAATGTATCCAACAAGGTGCATTTACATTATTCAAATAATGCACTTGGATAAAACAATGGCAAAAATAACCTCACGCAACGTAAGGAAGAAAAACATGATTCAAAGAGGAGGAAAAATTATGCTGGCTCCCCTGTGCAAATGCTTTATCTGTTGGATTACTGTACTATTTGCATTTTTAGATGCCTTGTACTTGCATGGAAAGTGCTGGACGCCCTTAAAACATTGTGGCTTTTCTAACTTTCCTATGATGGAGGGAAGGAAGTCTCTCGCTCCCGTGTGCACTGCATAGCAACACAGTACATTTCCCGGCTGGCAATTCTCTCCTTTAAAACCATAAGTCTGTTTCACCTCAGCATTAAAAAAAAGAAACAAACAGTGCAGTTTCATCGGCATTGACAATATTGTTTAGTGCATACGAATTGATTATAGGCTATAAGCCACACTTTTTCGCCAACTGTAGGCATCGCCAGTGTTCGCAGATTCTACCTCTCCGCACACTGCCTGCTACATGATATTGTGGCATTCCTTAAAATGCCGAATACAAAATAATTACAATTCCACTCGAACTTAGCAGATATGAAGCACACTGTAGACACGCCAAAGTGGGTGAAAATGCACAAAGTTACCCCTGCACATTCTGGAAAATGCGTTCTTTCATGATGCAGAGAAATTTAGAATTTAAATTACTCTGTAAAATACTATTTTTTTCAAAATGTAAAAGCAATTTTGAATTAAAAGTCTGAATTTCGGGAACGGGACCGACATTGTTCTTCAAATTAAGAATTATCCGTATTTTGAACTAAACTATTTAAATAACATGCAAAACTGAACCTCATGGTTCCGGGACCGAGAGGTGCTTCGAATTAGGCGAGATTTTTAATTAACCGAGTTTAGAATTATTGAGGTTCTACAGTACTCTTTTTTATTATAGCAACGTATCACCCACTCATATTATTTAAATACAGTGAAACCTCGGAATGCGAGTAACTTGGTCCACAAGTGTTTTGCAAGACGAGCAAAAATTTAAAATAAATTGTAACTTGATAAGCGAGTGAGGTTCCGCAATACGAGCGTCACGTGTGCCTATGTTTTCCCCTCCCCTGTGCCTTTGCTGAATGGATGAACTAGGTCTTTGGTCCTGTAGTGAAGAAATACCTTTCAGAAAATAATCTGCCGCTCAAAGTCTTGCTGTTTATGGACAATGCTCTGCTCGTCTTCCAGATCTTGAGGCCTTGAGAACGACTTACTAGACAAATTCAAATTCGTTAAGGTTAAGTTCCTTCCTCCCAATACTACTCAACTACTCCAGCCTATGGATCAGCAAGCCATTTCGAACTTCAAGAAGCTATACACCAAAGCACTATTTCAGCGATGCTTCGAAGTGAGCGAAGGAACAAACCTTACCATCCGAGAGTTTGGGAGAAAGCATTTCCCCATCGTGAACTGCCTGAAGATCACCGATAAAGCCTGGGATGGAGTCACCAAGAGAACTCTCACTTCCGCCTGTGGAAAGCTGTGGCCTGACTGTGTTCTTGGACATGACTTTGAGGGGATTGTTGGTGAAAATGAGCTGCCGATTGTCGATGAAATTCTGTCCTTAGGGAAGACTATGGGGTTTGAGGTGAATGACGTGAACTTTCGAGAGCTGGTGGAAGAACATAGCCAGGAACTGTCCACCAACGAACTGATGAACCTGCATCGCGACAACAGGAGGAGGTTATGGAGGAGATATCGCGCGGGAAAGAGGAGGAGGAAAAGTCAATGGAATATCTAACTTCAACTGAGATTCGGGAGAAGTGCAAAATGTGGGAAACGATGCAAAATTTTGTAGAAAAACACCACCCGAATAGGACTGTAGCTGTACGAGCAATGAATCAGTTCAATGACAATGCCTTGTCACATTTTCATGAAATCCTCAAAAAGAGGCAAAAGTAACAGTCATTGGACAGGTTCCTCATTAAAGTTGCACGAAAAGGAAACAATTCCAGTGAACCAACAGAGAGCAGTGATTCCATTAGTGAAATTCGTGCTACACATTAACCCTTCTCATGTCATCTCTCGTCTCCCTTACACCAACAATGATTCTATTGTAAGGTAAAGCGCAGTTTCATTTGTTTTAAGTTATATTTTGTTTCATAAATGGTATGCGAATAAATATTTTTGTGTTGTGGACGAATCATCCGCATTTCAATCGTTTCTTATGGGAAAACTTGCTTTGATATACGAACGCTCTGGATTACAAGCATGTTGCTGGAGCAAATTATGCTCGCACTCCAAGGTTAGACTGTATATCATCTACATTCATATTAACCTATCACTTGGAATCTATGCAATATCATTAAGTATTCTTCTTGTCAGAACTTCACATCTGATATAGCATTACTTGGATACTCATTTCTGTATCTAAGGTTTGGTTATATTTCTATAGAAGACTGCTTAATTCCTTTATATCGATCTAATGAGAAATCATTCGCGAGAATCTAACATGATATAGTTTAATTTGAAGATTAAACGGCACAATATCAACACTTCAACTACCAATTATTATCTACTTAAAATAATATCCACCAAACTACATGTTTTTATTTGTGAAACTTATTTCTTTTCCATTGCTTTTTGGGATAATTTATGCCTCATTCATTCTCTGCTGCTGAGGGCGATCTTCATGCTGCGTGGCTGACTTAGCAGTCGTCATCTGCGATGTCGGTCAATCATCGTCCAGCTCAGGTTATCCCAGATAGCCTGTCACCCATCTTCTTAAAGAGCTGTCATCTTGTCTCATTCAATTATAGAAATACAGAACATAAATAAAATCAGCTAATACATGTGGGTGCTAACAAAGCCTTCTGATTTAACAATTATTTATCTCGTTTTAGAATTTCTTTGACTGATCTGTAACTTTTATCAGACTCCCAATATGTCTGCAATATTATAAAAATATATGTCGAATGGGTTTGCTTTATGATTTATGCTAGCAATGGTATTGCGTTCTTGCATGGGTAACTTTACACAAGGCCGCGGTGTTCGACCTTGCAACCCCGCACTTCTCTAGTCTGGGATGGCCACTGTCAGCTCTTGGCACGCGTTTGCTTCGCTACGAAAGGAATTGAAATAAGGAAATAAAGTATTTGTTATTATCAGCATTAAAGTGAAAGGATAGTGAGGAGTGAGCACATTGAGTAACAAAACCGATTTCCTCTCAATTTTATTGGACTCTAACAAAGAATAGCGAGTTTTCTGTGATTAGTATGAGAAGTTACCCGTTCAGTCCTCAACTTCCTGTAATTATTTAACAAAATGTTACTCATTGTTAAGACAATATTTGTAACTATTGTAATAACATCACATCCACAGGCACAAGTTTTCTCGGCAATTTCTGACAATTCAATATCTGATAAAATGCCAAGTAGACTAAGATGCTGAATTACTTGGCGTTGATCGTTACATTTACATTTTAAAAATTGTTCCTCAAACTTATCAGAAATGAGTGCCTGCGTAATTCCAACAATATGTTTACACAATGATATAATAGTATCCACAGGAACTGAAAGTCCACCCCTATTTATTTGATTGAAGTAGCTGTCATTTATTGGCTCTTTATTTCTCAGCAAAGCCAAACATTCTTCACATTTTATTTTTGAGCATTGCTTGAACGAAATGCAACCACAGGCATAAATAAAACCTGACTCATCAAAATGTATGTTTTCGGTATACTTGTCTTCTAAAATACTGTAAAAGGTATCGTCAACAGTAATTGACAAAAGGCTGCTTGTACTTTTTCTTGAATTTGTATCGGAAGAGTACATTATCATTTCTTTCGAAAAAGTAACTGCGTTAGGAATTACCTCACCACTGATATGAATTCCGACCATAAAATCGTTGTTTACCCTAATACTTGACCTTATTTTAGGTATGTTTGACACATCTAATTTACACAAAATACAATAGTTTCCACCAGTACTTACAGACCATTCAATTTTATGCTCCGCCAATTTGTTTTGTATATTAGAAACAAAGGACTCAAAAGTCTTAATTTTGTTTGTTTCCTCAGCTAGGTCTTCTTACATTCCTCTGCAGACTCTGTACATTTTTTTTTTCTTCTTCCCTTCTTTCACCTGGGGATTTCCTTATCTTGGAGGAGCAATTACTGAAGTATGATGGTAAGTTTGGTAATACCTTTGGAACCGCACGAAGTAACAATACAGGCTTCTTCCGTGTGAATTCCCGATTGTTCCCATCACCGTCCTTGTATTTTTCAACATAGCTTACGTCTTCAGGAAGAAAGTGTTTAATACATACGAACAAATATTTGGTAGGTAGCCAATTGGCTCAAGGAATGGCACGTTCCCATACGGCTTTCAATTGTGGATTTTTAGGAAACCCACACACTGTAACAAATCCTTCAATTTTTATCGATGAACGATAATTAGACTTACAATTCGGCACAACACAAGTCTTGGGCATTGTAACCAACCACTATATACAGATAAGCAACAGTATCATTTAATTTAGTTATTATATTTTGAAGAGAACACGAACGCGAGATACATCTCCCATGTAACTCAGTGGGCTACACAGAGCAGACTAGCCATTCACTGCGGGGTTGCCAATTATCGCTCGCCGCGGCCTTCTATAAAGTCGGCCATGGTTCATGCGACTTATTGATTCCCTAGTTAATTCTATTCCCTTGGCGTCTTCAATCTGGCTGATTTTTAACTCTTGGTAAATGTTTTGAGTGAAATTAATGCATTTTTTGTGTTTAAATATTACTTTATTGCGCGTTGTTTTGATATATAATTGCAGTCGATAGCTTCTTTAACCATACTATCTTCTTTCTTGATGCTTTTATCTGATTTAATTCGCTCCTTACTTGCGATACATCTGCTCGCTGAAAAAGCCAGTTGTCTTGTTATTTTCTACAGTGTTGGGTCCATGTCTTGACAATCTGGCTCCTTTTTTTTTTTTTTGTTTCTTTCTCACTGCTATTATGATTATATCTACTTTGATATTGCGTCAATCTTAGCTTCTACGATCTTCTATGAAGTTATTCATTCTGTTTAATCTCGATGTGGGTAATCGCGCTTACTCCGACTCGATTGGATTTTGACTTCGGGAATAGTGTAATGGCACACAAGATATATAAAAATTAGCCCCAAACAAGAAAATGATGTAGACAGGAAACAATGCAAAGAGGAATGATTAACTCTTACAGTGCCAAGATGCCGACACACTCTGTACGAAAAATGCCAGGATGCCGATTCGATTGGCACGCTCTTATAAGTGGTGTAGTTATGCAGTAAGGTGCTAGATTGCGCCACAAATCAAGTAGAAAGAAGTAGAATATCTGTAATTCCTTCTAATGTCATCAGATGGCACTGACATAGCTTCATTTTTGCTAGTTTACTCATCCATTGTGAGCGTATGATCTTTGAGCGCTTGATGTCTATGATCCTTGTTTGTTTATGTCTGCGTGTTGTGATTTGTTTTCAATAATTGTACGTTCTAATTGACGCATTTGAGTTCATTATCGTAATATATTAAGTTTATTATTATTTCTACTGTAGTTACAATTACTTAGTAATTTATTTAGGTCGTAGTAAAGTTGTAAATAGTACATTTATCACAACAAGGCATGTTGTCACGTAGGCCTATTTTGGTAGAAGAAATTGAGGAACTTTTGGGTTGCTTTGAAGATGTAAGCGACTCTAATTTTAGTGAAAGTGATGATTATGATGTTTCTGGGTCTTCAGAGAGCGCACCAGAGAATGATGGAGCCACGCCATTGGCTAACAACATTTCGTGCAATGTCAAAGAGTTAGTGTGACAGTGCTAATGAAAATGAGAGTGACAGTGCTAAAGAAAATGACAGTGAATTAGATGATTTTAGGACTGAATCCATATTCCCTGAAAGTAATTTTGTCCATCCCCACCATTTTTATGAAATCCAGGGCCAAAACATCCAAAACATTTAGGCCTACCTCAACCTGATGCTCCACCCATAGAATATTTCAATCGGTTTTTTCACTTTCATTCCTGACACTAATAGTTGATTTTGTATGTTGTTCTTATCTTCTGAACTGTTCTGTAGTAACAAATATTGCTACTAGACACAGTTCTCTCAAATGATTACTATTACTCTCCCAAAATTCATAAAATATCCAATCGTTGACAGGTTACACTGTTGGTGTCTTTCTCTCCACAACTTCAATGTTTTTGGAAATTAGTTTATAAATTGGAAAGTAGACTTACATTAACAATATAAATTGCTATATGATCCCAGATAAGAGTTAAGATTAAATATTTTCACTTAGTCACGTTGGATTTAGTGTAAAATATGCTAATTAATTTCAAATTATATTTTTCCTTTTTTAAATAAAAAATAATATTTTTGTGCACAGTATTCCACAAAATTTTGTTTTTTGAAATGCAAGTCACATGTTTATATTCCTTGGAGTATATCAAGTTCACATACCTAATTTTACCTCAATATCTTTTAAACTGAGACATTTATTAAATTTTTTAAACAGTGACGCAAAATCCATTGAAACATGCTTGGCATTCTATGCATATGATGACCTATTATGGATCGGCATCCAAAGGGTTAAGATCCAAACAAAAAGTTACATGTTCCAAAAGAAAATCAGGAGAGATTTTGGAAATAACCTGAAAAGGCTATGTCAGATGGTAGGGAAACCTTAATGGAGTAATCTCGGAGGGGGAGGGAAGAGAGAAATAAATACCATTTTTGGTAAATTAAGAGAAGTCATAGCAGATCCAACAGAATCAGTGGACAATGGAAGGATTATCACAAAAATCTTCTCACTGTAACAGGAAATCTTTCCGATGAAGTTCTCAACAAAAGTTTATTGGAAGGAGAATGATGATGAAAATGAAATTGCACTTGAGAAAGTGAACAGCTAATATGAGAATAATTTCTAGTCACACTACTTTATTGAAAATATGGTTTTCCACTCTTTCTATTTTAATTTTACACCCTTGTAATTGTAAATCCTTTCAGTAGTATATGCTTCACATGATTCAATTTTCTTATTTAAAATATTTATATTCATTGTACCAAGAGGAACTCTCCTTCGTCATGAACTTTTAAATTTACAATTCATACAGATCGATCTGCATATATTATATCTTTGTAACATGTGTGTTTTTCTTCCTATCTTAATAAAGTACAAATGTTGTCCCGTTCCCTTATGGCCCCAGGGAAATGTGAAATTATTTCCGCCCTGGTGGCACCCTCCAAATTGTGTTGGCAAGCCTTCCTCCGACCTGCGCACTTGTCGTGTTCTCTCTCCACCTTGCCCCTCCTCGCCTCTGCCGAGGGATGGCACGGTGCTCGCAGTAAACTTCGTTCAGTTCGCTTGGAGCGAGCAAGCAGCTTGGTCATCTAGCCGCGAGCGTGGAGGTAGGAAAGCTTACCAACCAATGTTAGGCTTAGGGAGGGAGTTGCCTTATATTGAGAATGTAACGTATTTGTTCTTTTGTTAATAGAGGCTAAGAGCCTCAGTAAATAGAATAGTAAGAGGGTTTGCTTCTGTAAAAGTTAATGTGTTAACGGGGTTTCTTTTAATTCAACATGTTGTCACTAAAGGAGTTTGTTAAGAATTGAGAATTGAGAGTTGTAATATTTGAATTGTTGGAGGGCAGGTCCCCCAATGAATACGGACTTTATTTGTGTGCACTTATTATTGTAATAAATGTTCAGCATTACAACGACTCGGTTTTCGCTGACTGCGTTATGGCTCTCCTTGCCCGTCACTGGTATTCAGCCTTCGGTCTTGAAGCCCGCACCTTCCTTATTTCCATATCGCTGCCAATTTTACTTGGTGCAGCAGTCTGGTAGCAGAGCGTTTATTTGTGCTCCTACCAGTTCTTTCGGGCAATTTTGAGTGTGCGTGGTCTCTCTCTCTCTTTCGGTTACGGTGTTTCTCGTTCAGCTTGGTGGCCGGCGATATCTTTACCATGGCTACTCGAGACGTGGCATATCCTGGGTCTCTTAGAAAAGAAGAGTTGTTATACGAACTGTCAATTCGTAATGTAGAGTCTAAAGGGACAGTTAAAGCGGATGAGTTATTATTACGAACTAATTTAGATAAAATTGTTGTGGTACCCAAGCTCTCTGACGGTGAGGCTGCGAGTGTGGCGTCCCTTATTCAGGCCAATTTGACTGAAATATCCTCAATTATGGATTTTTTAGAGAACGATGTAGCGTCTCTCCATCAGTTAAAACGAGTCCAAGGGCGTCTAACCCATTATGTTTATCGGACGGAAGATTTACTCTCCTTAGAATTAAAGGAGGAACTAGTAAGTCAAATTGGAGCTTTGAAGGACAAGGCGGTCCAACTTTTAGGAAAGGTTGAGGCTTGGTTGGCCGCACTCTCCATTAAATCTAAACCTGTCACTCCTTCTGTTAATCGGGTTGACGAGGAACCCAATAAGGTTATTGGTAATCCTGAGTTGAATGGTGTGCAAGGCTTGCTGGAATCGCAGCAAGGTTCTTTACCTAGGATTCTCCCCCAGGCTAATCTTCCAGTTCAGCAATCGATCTTGCCTTCTGTGAATTTGCCCTTTTCTAGTATCCCTCACCCGTTAAGTAGTATGTTGAAAAACGTTCCTCGTTATTCGGTAAATTCTGCCGATGATGTAGTTACCTTTTTGCGATTTTTTGTGGAATTTCAGGATCATGCTCTTGTGTTCGGGCTAACTCACGTTCAAATATTGCAAATTCTTTATCCGTATATTACAGGGGTGCTTTCCAATAAAATAGTTAGTGCTATTTCTGATCAGTTGTCACTTCAGCAGTTTCATGCTTATTTGCTTACTCATTTTATTCCGGCTAGGGCTCTCAGCTCTCTAGCGCTGAAATTTTATTTCAGGGTTCAACGCTCGGACGAGCCTTTAACAGAATATGTTGCTGATGTTAAATTTTACGCTAGGGTGTTTGCGTTACATTATACAGAAGAGGAGATCGTTCTCACGATCGTAGAGGGCATTTCCCCGTTATACCGCTCCTGTCTTTGTTTTGCCGCTCAACCTCACAGTTTTGCGGAGCTCGAAGCGATAGTGGTATCGGCTGAAGGTGTTCGCCATGCGGACTCACTTCGTATTGCTAGCTTGCCTCCGGTTGGTTCTAATGACAGGGAGTCTGTGGTGGTTCGTAAGCCTAACTTATTAAGAAAGTGTTATAATTGTGGCGCTTCTAATCATTTGCGTAATAAATGCCCCTTTCGGTCTCGTAACAACAGTCAGGGGGCTAGTGCTGGTTCTAGGGTAGAGGTTCCGCCCAGAACCAGTAATATTGTATGCTTTCGGTGCGGGGTCGCAGGTCATCTTGCGCGACATTGTACCACCCATTCAAATAGCTCTTGACTACAGCGGGAGGTGGTGCAGGACAATGGTACCGCCTCGCCTTCCCCTGTTATTAATCAAACATCTTGTTCGTTTGGTGAACCGGCTCCTATTTGCCCTGTGGGCTGTTTAGAGATATCTACGGAAATTAAAGGTTTGAGTCCGTTGGTTGAGGTCGAAATAAACAATGAGCCCGTTTCGGCCCTTCTTGATTCTGGTAGTGTGGTGTCATTTATTAGTGAAAGATGGTTTGCTTTACATAAAGCTGTCTGTAAATTTCCTCATTTATCTCCGGTTTTGCATTCGTTTGTATCAGCCAATTCTTCCAGAATTGAAGTCCTGGGACTGGTAAAATGTAAAATTCGTCTTTCCAATTTTACTTGGAAATTTTCCTTGTATGTTGCGAGTAATTTACCGTATCCTGTCATTCTTGGTTCAAATTTTTTCGATCATTCTGGTTTAGTCTTAGATATTCAGGAGCGTTCATGTTGGTTTAAGTTTTCACAAATGAATAAAATACCTTTGCACATTAGTAATTCTGCTTCAGCGTCGTCGGTATCGCCGCCTCAGGACGAAGTGGTGTTAGATCTTAGCCATTTGACTGAGGATGAGGCGCAGCATATTAGGGAGTTGTGCGAGGCCTACCCGGATGTGTTTACTGAGAAATTGGGGATGACGAATATCTTAGAGTATAAAATAGAGGTCACGGATTCGGTCCCTGTCAGATTTCCGCCCTACCGTTTATCTCCTCCTAAGATGCAGGCATTAAAGGAGATCATTAACAACATGCTTGAGGAAGGGGTCATCCGGCCCTCTACTTCGGCTTACTCTTCCCCCATTTTCCTGGTGCCCAAGCCCCAGGTTGGTTATAGGCCTGTTTTGGATTACAGGGCTCTTAATCGTAAAGTGGTCTTGCAGTCTGTCCCGCTCCCGGATTTACATACGTGTTTTTCATGGTTCAAGAGGGCGAGGTACTTCACTGTCCTGGACCTCAATCAAGCTCATTACCAGATTCCGCTCGCGGAGGAGTCTCGTCATCTGACGGCCTTCACGACGGACTGGAACCTTTATGAATTTTGCCGGCTGCCTTTTGGGATCTCGACAGGCGCCGCCATTCTCACGAGACTCCTTGATCAGTTGTTTTCCGACATTAAATTTGACTTCCTTTATCACTATCTTGATGACGTAGTTTTGTATTCGGAGACGTTCAAGGATCATCTCCAGCACCTCGATGAAGTATTGTCACGCCTGAGGAAGGCTGGCTTGACAGTCAAATTGTCCAAGGTCTCGTTCGCCAAACCTCAGATGTCCTTTTTGGGGCATATTGTATCCTCTAACGGTGTCTCGGTCGATCACTCCCGCACTCAGGCCATTCAGGATTTTCCTCCTCCGCAGGATGTGAAAGGTGTGTCCCGCTTTGTCGGAATGGTTAACTTCTTCCGAAAATTCGTCCCGAATTTTGCCAGTCGTGCGGCCCCTCTTAATGCACTCCGGCGTAAGGGAGTAAGGTTTCAGTGGGGAGCTTCTCAGCAGGCTGCCTTTGACGATCTCAAGCTGGCCATTTCTAACGCTCCGGTGTTAGCTATGCCGGATTTCACTAAGGTCTTCATAGTGCAAACCGACGCTTCTTCGTCAGCTGTCGCAGCCGTTTTGCTCCAGGAATCTGAGTTAGGGAGACTCCCCATTGCTTATGCTTCACGGGCTCTTACCCCTTTAGAAGCTAAGTACTCCGTGTACGAGCTTGAAGGTTTGGCTGTTCTTTTTGCTCTAGAACGCTTTCGTGTGTACCTAGAGCATGTTAAGTTTGAGCTTGAAACTGACAACCAGGCGTTAAGTTGGGTGCTTGGGAAACCACGGAAAACTGGTCGCTTGGCTCGTTGGGCCATTAGAATTTCCGCCTTTCAATTCAACGTCCGTCATATTCGGGGCTCTGAGAACGTTGTAGCGGATACTCTCAGCAGGATGTTTTCTGAACAACCTATTCTTGATGACGAACCAGGTCCTTCTGAGTCCTCTCTAGCAATATCTTTGGTTGGAGCGATTTTATCTGATACCCCTCTCTTGTATCACGATATAGGTAAATTTCAATTGGAAGATCCGCTCTTGGCTCCTATCGTCCAAGACTTGAAGGATGGGAAAATTGTCGATCCGTATGTATTGAGGAACGGAGTTCTTTGTTGCCCCTCCCGTCATGATCGTAAGATGAAGGTTGTAATTCCATCTGTGTTGGTCCCTATGATCTTTAAGTATTTTCATGAAACTCCCCTCGCAGGTCATCAGGGAGTATTTAAAACAAGGGAGAAGATCAGAGAAAATTTCATCTGGAAGGGAATGGACGGAGACGTTCGCGAACTTGTCAAGGCTTGTAAGGTTTGTAGGATTAGTAAGCCATGTGTTAATTCTCGGGTTGGGTTGCTATCCTCTACCCAAGCTACCCGTCCTATGCAACGTCTATATATTGATTTCGTAGGACCTCTCCCGAGATCGAAATCTGAATCAAATAGGTTTATATTGGTCTGCGTGGATGGCTTCACTCGCTTTACATGGTTATTTCCGACGAGGATGGCCAACGCTGAAACAACCATTAGATGTTTAAAAACCATATTTTCATCATTTGGTCCTAGCCAGTATTTGGTTTCAGACAATGCTAAAGCCTTTACGTCTAATCTATTCAAGAACTTCTGTTTTAGCCTGTCGATTACTCACGTCACGACTTCCCCTTACTACCCCCAGCCTTCGTACGCGGAGAGAGTTAATAGGAATTTACGCTCGGCCCTCATTGCTTTCCATCACCACGATGTTCAGAGGTGGGACACCACTTTGCCGTGGCTGGCTTATGCTTTTAATACTGCGGTGCATGAGGCGCACCAGTTTTCCCCTTTCTCTCTCATGTTTTCGTTTCTTCTGAACTCGCCGCTTTCCAATTTGTGGCATATTGATGATTTGTTGCCTGAGAGGGTGGATCCTCTTAATATTCGCGCGAACTGGAAGAAAGCTAAAGAGAATCTTCAGGTCTCCTACCAGAGGAAGAAGGAGCGCTACGATAAGGGGCGTCAGCCTACCAACCTGGCTGTCGGGGATGAGGTATTCATTAAGAATTTTGTTCCCTCTGGGAAGTTGGCACCCAGGTTCCGTGGTCCTTTCCGGATTATTGATTTTCTTACCCCGGTCACCCTGTTGGTGAGAGACCCCGTGACCGAGGGATTTTTTCGTGTTCATCTTTCTCAGCTTCAATCTGCTCAATGAAGTTTTTGCTTTAATTGGTTGGCGAGAACCGATACGTCTGTGGTGTTCATGTTTGCGGGGTTTGTTCCCCTGTTGTTTTGCTAACTTCTGTATTTTATGGGGAGTTGTATTTTACTTAGTTTGTAAGAGTTTTTAAATTTGGTATGTGAGCCCTCCTGCAGCCCTACCTAGCCTCCTACCTCCACGCCCGGCGCGCTGACCCCGGATTGTCTTCCTCCACCTTGACTCTTACATCTTATCGGCTCTTGTGAAGACAAAACTGCTGGCCTTAAACTTGTATGTTTCAGCATTATGGAGGTTCCATCTTCGCCGTCGCTCCGTGAGAAGGGCCCCTCATGTGGGCGTGTTTTGGCATGCGCTGACTCCGTCGGCCGTCCTTCCGGGCCGTCTTTCTGCATGTTGTATGTTTGGCGCTGGCTAGCATTCGCCGCCAGTTGTGGCACGCATCGTCCATCTAGCTTATTGCATCTTGGTGTGCCTGGTTGCCGTGTGTTCGGCATTCGTCATTCATTTTGAGCCATGCCAGTTTCGTCCTCACTTGGACTTGCAAGCCGGTAGCTCGCCCGGCGATTCTGCTCCAACTTATTCTAATCTTTGAGATGTGCATCTTGAAATATGGATTTTCACGGACTGGCTTTTATTGCCTTGCGCCAAGCTAAAAGGTGTTTACCTAATGAAATGTTAGGCCAGTTGTTGGTGTATCCTAAGCAAAGACTCTTTCTCCAAGTGTTTTTAATTGCTTAAGCAAACTGTTATTTATTTGTTTGGGAAAAAGGAACCTTTTATCAAGAGCTCTTGTGGTGTCTAAAGTAGAAGAAGAAAGACTTTTTCCAACCTGGTTGGAAACTTAGGGAGGGAGGTCTGTACCAAGAGGAACTCTCCTTCGTCATGAACTTTTAAATTTACAATTCATACAGATCGATCTGCATATATTATATCTTTGTAACATGTGTGTTTTTTCTTCCTATCTTAATAAAGTACAAATGTTGTCCCATTCCCTTATGGCCCCAGGGAAATGTGAAATTATTTCCGCCCTGGTGGCACCCTCCAAATTGTGTTGGCAAGCCTTCCTCCGACCTGCGTACTTGTCGTGTTCTCTCTCCACCTTGCCCCTCCTCGCCTCTGCCGAGGGATGGCACGGTGCTCGCAGTAAACTTCGTTCAGTTCGCTTGGAGCGAGCAAGCAGCTTGGTCATCTAGCCGCGAGCATGGAGGTAGGAAAGCTTACCAACCAATGTTAGGCTTAGGCAGGGAGTTGCCTTATATTGAGAATGTAACGTATTTGTTCTCTTGTTAATAGAGGCTAAGAGCCTCAGTAAACAGAATAGTAAGAGGGTTTGCTTCTGTAAAAGTTAATGTGTTAACGGGGTTTCTTTTAATTCAACATGTTGTCACTAAAGGAGTTTGTTAAGAATTGAGAATTGAGAGTTGTAATATTTGAATTGTTGGAGGGCAGGTCCCCCAATGAATACGGACTTTATTTGTGCGCACTTATTATTGTAATAAATGTTCAGCATTACAACGACTCGGTTTTCGCTGACTGCGTTATGGCTCTCCTTGCCCGTCACTGGTATTCAGCCTTCGGTCTTGAAGCCCGCACCTTCCTTATTTCCATATCGCTGCCAATTTTACTTGGTGCATTCATAAGAATAAGTACAAATAGTTCAATCCTCCTCAGATAAAGGAGAAATGATCCTGCTATTGATTATTACAGATACTATTCAGCACAAAAATTGAATGGATGAAAACCATAATGGTATAAGTAGCATTTTTATCATTCAGAGAAAAAGGCATTTAAACATCTTAACACTCGTATAAAGTCGGGTATGGAATAAAACAAAAAAATAAATACTTCACGTTTAATGGACTGCTATCACTTGTATCTCTTAGCTGGTAAAAGGATACATCCTCCCGGAGTTACATCCTGCACTTAACTCATTTTTTTAAATGCCACTTGTACCATTATGGTTTTCATCCATTCAATTATAAAATATAAATGCAAAGATAGTACCTTATTTTTGTTGATGACGTAGATATTGCTATCGTCTTGTAGAAGAATCACTTCTGTACTGCGATAATCAAAGGTAATATTACTGACAGCAAAACCTTTGGAAAGCCACTGTTTGGGATGTCTTGCTTCTATTTTGCGTGAAAATTTTGTATACTGGCGATGTGGTATATCATATTCTATAAGCTAGAAAATATTATCTCAAGTTATTAAATTTGAAATGGTCTACATTACCAATACTGTAACTTAGTAAACAGCTTGATAGCTCACCTTGTGATCTGCATAAGTCACCACTAAATAATTAGTTTCAGGATGAATTCCCATAGCCGTTGGTGCATACCGATATTGTGGCAGTAAACAATGTACCTATAAAGATCGTAAAGCATTAAAAATATAGAGATCAACTGTTTTTCAAACACTGATAAGAAACAAAAATTTTATGGTAATGAAAACAACCTCAATACCTAAACTAACCAGACAATAAAGAGAATTAGGTATGGAATTCTAACTGCCCAGTCAAAATACAGCAAGCAGTTGGACCCTAAATTTTGGATATGTTACAAAAACATTCCAGAAAAATATTTGCGAGACGGATTTTTGGTACCACATACCAAATATGAGATAGAAAACTGTGCTTCTATAGCCTCACAATGTAGTTCAAACATTTTCAGATTTTATGTAGCACATATTAAACTCATTCATATCCAGTGTCGTTCCATATATTCGATGGGTCCACCAATTTTTATTCTTGTATCTCTCTTCAGTTTTGATAGTGATCCAGCCTCCACCTTTCATCTCATTGGACACCATGCTTCTATATCTTATACTGAGCCTTCCTTTTAGTTTCTTGTCTTCAAGTTGTAAGCCAAACATTTTCTTTGGTAATCTGTTTACGTCCAACCCTTGCATGTGACTATACCACTTGAACCTGGATGACACTGTGGTCTCTTATAATCCCCATCTTCAGGCATGTTTCTCATATCTGTATTTCTTATTCTGCCATGACTGGTTTTCTGGACAATACTCCAAACAAATGAATGGAAAAGAATTGGGAATATGAAAAGTATCTGGTCATGATATTCATAGATCTAACAACAGCATACGATAGTGTTCTATGGAGAAGAATCTAATTGTGATGGGAGACTGGAATGCAGTGGTAGGCAAAGGAAGAGAAGTTTATTCAGTAACAGAATTTGGATTGGGATAAAGGAATGAAAGACAAAGTCAGTTAGTTGAATTCTGCACCGATCATTACCGCAAGGGAGTAATGTGGATACACTTTGTTCTAAATTTAAAGGAATCATTTGGGAAGGAGAGAAGAGATTTGTTAAGAAGGGTAAAATGACCTCAGACCCTGTTTATTATACAAGGGAAATAAGAAAATTAAAAAGAAAATGTAGAATAGTAAACAGGAAAATCAAAGAGGGTAGGGAGAATAGAGAAACTAGAAAACAGCTAATGAGGGAACTGAATAGAGTGAAAAAGGAAGCAAAAGAGAAATATATGAATGGCATACTTCAAGAGGGTAATGACCACAAAGGGAAATGGAAAAAGATGTATTCATATATTAGGAATCAAAAAGGAAAAGGTGTCCAAATTCCTACAATGGTGGGAGAAGGGGGTGAACACTATTCAACAGATACTGAGAAAGCAAATCTATTTAGTAGGGAATTCAGAGATTCTGTAGAAGATTGTCAGGAGTTGGAAACAGTAACAGAAGATAGAGAGGGAGAGACACATAGGGAAACAAGAAGCTTCTCATTCACAAATGAAGATATTTTCAGAGAAATCCAACTGCTTCAGCAAGGAAAAGCAGCAGGAAGTGATCAAATTACTGGGGAGGTATTAAAGACAATGGGGTGCTACATAGTGCCTTATTTAAAATTTCTCTTTGACTATGTCATAAATAATAGTGTAATACCAAAAGAATGGAAGGAATCAATAATAATACCAATTTATAAAGGAAAGGGTGATAAAAGGAAACCAGAGAAGTACAGACCAATCAGCCTGACCAGTATAGTTTGTAAAATACGGGAGAGTTTAATAGCAAAGTACATCAGAGGGATATGTGATGATAAAAATTGGTTCATGAGGAGCCAGTATGGATTTAGAAAGAAATTTTCTTGTGAGGCACAATTGGTGTGATTTCAGCAGGACATATCAGATCAGTTGGATTCAGGAGGCCAGTTAGATTGCATAGCCATAGATCTTTCCAAAGCCTTTGATAGAGTGGAACATGGAATATTATTAAAGAAATTGGAGGGAATAGGATTGGACGTAAGGGTTATACATTGGATAAAAACATTTCTAAACTCAAGAGTTCAGAAAGTAAAAGTAGGAAATAATATATCAAAGGAAGAGAAAGTTTGGTAGAGAATCGCACAGGGTAGTATAATCGGTCTGTTACTTTTCTTAATATACACAAATGATTTAGGGAACAATATAACATCAAAAATAAGATTGTATGCAGATGATATAATTGTTTATAGGAAAATAAATAACATTGAGGATTGTTCAGAATTACAAAGGGACCTTGAAAGTATCCAACAGTGGGTTGAAGAAAATAATATGAAGGTTAATGGAGGCAAATCAACTGTTACAACTTTTACAAACAGGAGCTTTAAAACTGAATTTGAATATACTTTGGATGAGGTAGTTATTCCAAAAGATGGCAAGTGCAAATACTTAGGTGTGAGATTTGAAAGTAATTTGCACTGGAAGGGTCATGTGGATGACATTGTTGGGAAAGCATACAGATCGTTACATGTCATAATGAGGCTACTTAAAGGATGCAACAAAGAATTAAAAGAAAAAAGTTACGTAAGTATGGTTCGTCCATTATTGGAATATGCAAACAGTGTATGGGATGCTCACCAAGAATACCTAATAAAAGAAATAGATAGTGTGCAGAGGAAAGCAGCAAGATTTGTAACAGGGGATTTCAGGAGAAACAGTAGTGTATCAGAAATGTTAGAGGAACTTTGGTAGGAAACTTTAAGTAAGAGAAGGGAGAAAACTAGACTTATAGGATTATATAGAGCCTATACAGGAGAAGCAGTATGGGGAGAAATCCGTGAGAGGCTTCAGTTGGAAAATAATTATATTGTCAGAACTGACCACAAATATAAAATTAGAAGGAATTTTAGCAGAAGCGACTGGGGTAAATTTCCATTCATTGAGAAGGGTGTGAAGGAGTGGAACAGTTTACCAGGGGTAGTGTTTGATCCTTTTCCAAAATCTGTACAGGTATTCAAGAAGAGAATAAACACAGGGAAAATAAATGAAATGTAGAGGGCATTCGACCAGTGCAGGCTATTGCAAATAAAAAATGTGTGTTAAAAAGAAAATTAATTCCATCCCCTGGTCCATGGAGTTTGGACAGCCAAAGTAGGGGACTGCCTGTAGGGGTGAAGTACAGTGGGGACTTCGAGGGCCCTGGGACCGCTACGGTAGCTGTGAAGGCCCTTCAGGAACTCTGAAAAGTGGTGGCAAAAGGGGGCTCTGGTTAAGACGCAGCAGGTCGTTATGCTACTTAGGTTCCAAAATGGGTAAAAAAAAAAGTAAATAAATGCAATGTAAATTTTAATCTTATACCAGCTGCATAGTATTATTTGAAGTAATTCCACATACTGTATATGAGTTGACTATGTTTGTAAGTATAGGAGATATTATAAGTAGAATTTTGTAAACAATATAAATTTATTAAGGATGATCTGTTTGTTTAATAGAAAAAAATTGTTAGCATTAATTGTATATTATTGGATTCTAGAAAAATATTTTTCCTTCTCATGTTAATTTAAAATTTAGTGCTTGACAATAATGTATATTAGTGTACCATTTGCCACCGAGGTAGACACCTCATTTGCAAATAAAGAGATTTTGATTTGATTTGATAGTCCTTATTATACTTGGTTCAAACACCACAAACAATGGCTGTATATGTAGACAAGATATGAAGACACTGGAAGGTATCAAATAGACTTCATTACGATTAGGCAGAGATTCAGAAACCAGGTGTTAGATTGCAAGACATTCCCAGGAGCAGATGTGGACTCTGACCGCAACTTGTTGGTCATGAAATGCCATCTGAAGTTAATGAAATTTGCTTTATGTCGCACCGAAAGAGAGGTCTTATTTTATCGTCACCATAAGACCTATCTGTGTTGGTGAGACTTAATGCAATTCGTAAAAAAAAGGTCACTGTTTCAAGTTTAAGTATTACAACAATAACTGTCTTCATTTACTGAATGCATAAAACGAGTCTGACATGATGATGATGATGATGATGATGATGATGATGACGACGACGATGACGACAACAACAACTACCTAACAATGTTATTGTAAGCTTTGTTAATCTAGGCAACCCCCAATTACTGTATGAGGATAGCAGTTTTTTCAAAGTATATCCAGATGCTCTGTCTGAACAAAAATATCTGTAAGACTAGAAGGCCTAGGAAGCTGAAAGTTTGCATGCAGAACTTATCAAATGAAAAAAAAAAAAAGTAAAATACCTGAAAAATGTATATGTATGAAATATATGAGTTGTGTTTAACTGAAAATTAATACCACATACAATAATGTGGTTATTTTAAGTTTCATGATAAGAATAGATGAATGGTACTCACCTTGCCATCTTTCATATTCCAGACACCAATGCGGCTTTGATGATCAGCAGCTACTAAATAATTTCCATCAGTAGATATTTCCATCAGATGGATTCGACTCCTCAGCACTAACAAACGGAGATCCACAAAATTAATCTTAAAATACAAAGATATTATTTCATTTGAAAGATCTGATACATCATGTTAATAGTTGTCTAAGGGTACATCCAGCAGGCAAGGATTCAATTACTAATGATACATAATGATACCTGGAGAATTCTCCAACAGACTTGTCAAAAACATATTCAATTTTTGGAATTTAGAGATGGCTTTATAGAGGATATTTTCTTCTCTTGAAGCAGTTGTTATTTTAGGACAAAAGATAATAATTTCAATATGAAGGAGGGGAGTGTGTAGACTATCCTGACATAATCCGTTATTGCATCCATGCAAAGAACAGGGGATACAACTCTGAGACCTGAAAGCAGATACATTTCCACGTCTTTCGTGAAGAGGGTTCGCAGGAATCAAGATATCTCCAAAGATAGTCAATTCAATATCAAAATACGCCTCCCTCATGTCTTGGGTATTATGAACAATTCTGTTTATCAGTCCCATATCCTTAGTGTACCTGTAATGTCTGTACGTAGTCATGCCATAAATTCTGTCCCTCATACAATATGTGACAGTAGTTTCATTATCATCACCTGTTTTGGCTGCTTTTAAGCTTTTATTAGAAATTGGTGTCAATTTAAAGTTTTATACCTTCCATTTAAAATATTATTTAGCTTGCCTGTATGCTAGCTCCCGTTTCTCAATTTTAATGTATCATGAAATCTTGTATACTGAGAGAGAGAGAGAGAGAGAGAGAGAGAGAGAGAGAGTGCATGCACACGCAATTCTTAACTCAGGCACTATCTCTTGACTCTTCTTGGGAGTACTGTGCAGATATCCATACGCGAAGGCAGGCTGCAATCCCTCTGGAGGGTTCTTGATTTTTAAAAATATCTTGGGTATCACTTGAAAATGTAAGTTTTATTACATGATGCATCTATTAATTTAATTCCTGCTCAAGTAAAGAAAATATTTATTTAAATCAAATATGTAATGCTTCTCAAAGATTTTCTAAAAATATTAAAGACGGTGGTCTGTCCAACTCCTTGGCTGAACAGTCAACATTGAGGCCTTTGGTTCAAAGGGTCCCGGGTTTGATTCCCGACCGGGTTGGGGGTTTTAACTGCGTACGATAAATGCTTCTGGCTTTGGGACTAGATTTTTGTGTTTGTCCCGACACCCTACTCTCCATATTCACAAACCACACCAAACTACCAACGACCACAGAAACACGCCATAGTGATTACGTTCCTCCACACAGGGTTGGCATCAGGAAGGGCATCAAGCCGTAAAATAGGGCCGAGTCCACACGTGCGACACAGTTTGCAACCGTAACATCACAGGTGTGGGAAAAGCAGCAGAAAAAGAATAATTATTAAAGATTGCGGTCCATGATGCCACTCTTCCCTTCATTAATTAATTGGGACTTAACATGAGTTTCTGACATGTACTGTACCCTCTGGCTATGAATGTATTAAGTACATTAAGGAGTCACTCCATTTATAATTCCTCATCATGCTCCACTACATTAATCTCTGTGTTGTCAGAGCAAGAAAAGTTGCCAACAATCAGAAGCTGCATGTGTCAACAGGGTAACTACACAATAAACTAATAATTATGCTACAATTTTAAGGATGCACAAGTAACAGATAATTAAGGCCGTATTTTGAACCCTAATAGTGACTAGTTGTCAGTTCTCCCTGTGGGTAGAGGTAGTAGAATAATACCCATGGTATCCCCTGCCTGACTTAAGAGGTGGCCTGTATAGGTAATAAAATCTAAAATACATCCTGTCGAGTCGCAGAGAAAAAAATTGTATTATTCTGAAGCGATGGTGCTTAGATTGCATATACTGCTTGAAACCTTAGCTCCTATGAACAACACTAGACTCTCATCCACACACAAATCAGCAAATGGGGTCAGTGTTTGAAAGTTGTCCTGAAGTGGTCAAATATCAAAGAAATTTTATTCAAGCTGTCACCTTTATTGGAGTTTTCGTTGTCAGTAAAATGAAGCATGCTGAGTAAAATGAGATACCTGTCACGTGACTTAACCTGTTGAAAAATAGGGGCATGAAGACGGGGAACACCGGACCAATGTTCTTGAATGGATAAATGTTTTTTGAACCATCAATAGCCACAGCAATTAGCACAAATATTTCCCTAAAATTTGTATTCACCCATTTCTTTAGTCTGGAAAACTGAGTGGTGGGGCGGGCCTTGGCCTCAACTGTTTGTCTGTAAAATTTATTTGTTTCATCTGCCACCTTAGATAATATTTCTTTGTTGACAAATAGTTCAAAATAATGAAGTTTAGAGGATTCTAAAGTGAGGTCAGTATTAGTCATACCTGAAATCCATGCACATTGGGAATAAATTTATCCCCAGTCCACATGAATGGTAATCCTAATTCCAGATCACTTTTCCTTTCCCCCAAATGCGTATCTTCCCCACTGTCACTATCTGAAGATTCACCAATGCCACCACAATCACATACAGCACTATCAAAATCAACATCGGACTCTGTCTCCTCTAAAAGAGTACGAATATCCTCTGGATCCATGTTACAATCATAAGCGACAGCAATGATGTAAACACCGTTTATTTACATGAGGTGATGGAAAATAAACATTTATTCTGCACGCTGCATGCACACAGAAAGGTAACTAAGTTATATGAAGGTTAGCCACTGGATGGCAGAAGCATGTACAAATGTTTCAAGACAGATTGAATATATTCAATCGTAGCACTGACGGCACAAAGTTCAGATTGAGTTAACCCAACCGCAGCACTGGTTGATCACTTTGCAGAGATCAAGCATACTCAACCACAGCAGAAAAAAAGAATTAGCCTATTTTGGCAGGTTTTGATGGGACCGCAAGATGAATTCCAGGTCATATTTCTCAGAGGGAAGCTATCCTGAGCAAAGAAAAGCTTAAAAACCAAGATTATTAATTGGGGACAATAAGTTTAAATTTCCCGCATTCAGCCCTCAGAAAGGATGTTGAAGCACACTTGCATTTTGGCAGGATGCTGTTTTGCATATAAGTGCCCTTTTTACAGTGGCAAAGTTAGGGCTCAAGGTCCTCTCTTACACTTAACCACATACTAAGTAAAATCATAAAATGCTAAGATACTTAAAATAGTTAAAACTACATAAATTAATAGAATTAAAAATGAATTTAAATAAATTACTAAATTAATATTAAAATTGATTAATCATCAGACACGCACACATTCATACTTCAACCATTCAGTCAGCAGATAGTCTTGACAGGCGACCTTAAATCTTGATAAAAAGCTAGTTTCTCTGAATTGTCATATGAGAAAGTTTGCTCTTAACAGTGTCTGTTCAGGACTGTCTCCATGATACTTTGTTCTCTGATGGGAGCTAAAGGGGCTCGTATCTTAAGTTACTACTTCTGGGACTTAGAAATTTTCTGTTAAAGTAACAGTAGGACTTGTAAAAATTTCAAGTGTGAGAATATGTGTTACTATGAGCACAAACTTTAAAAGGAGTTCAGTAATTACATTCTGAGAACTTGTTAACAGTGATTGTGAACGCCAGTTACAGTATTACTAATAATGTACACGAACGTTATTAACTCAGGTAATTCAGATAGAGTCATACAATTTAACATGTTCAATTCAGTATGATAACGGGGAGAACTTGTTTATAAGAACAGAATTACTGCTGACATCAGTCGTGGTACGATGATGGTGGAATTTTGGCACGATAAAGCTTACTGCAATAAAACAATGTGTGTGTTAGGTTTTGTTTATTCACTTAAGTGTTTACAGTAATGAGAAAGAGTTGTGTGGGAAATAAGTTTAAAAATATCAAATTTATTGATTCATAGTAAAACAAAAGTCAAAATGTGTTATATTAGTGCCAGCAATATTGTCCTACAATTTTCAACCTATCAACTACAGTGTAACTATGACAAAATAAATCCTGAGCAGCTGGGATAGCCTGACCTGGAGGGATGTCGCCTTCTCAAGGGAACAGATCCTTTGGGACACACTCATGTGAGTAAAATTATCTTATATATTTCATCACTTTAAGTGGCGCATTTAATTGTGTATCTCTTCTAATTATTATTTCTGTGTGCAGAATTTTGGCTAGTAGGTTTTCGTTGAAAGCGTGTGGACAAATTGGATGAATTAGGGATTTTGCTGTGTATATTTTTCTGCCTCATTTAAAGTGGTCAGGTTGTGTTGGGATCTGTGAGGTGAGCCATGTCATAATAGCCAGCTTACATTTTGTTGAGATGAGATTTTGTAAGATTGTGCATCAGCTGTACTGTGTCTAAAGTGCTTTGTAGGTGATTATAAGTCATTGTGTGTGGATTGATTCTCACACAAGTCAGTACTGTGCGGTAACTTCATATTTAAAATTCTATCTCTTTTGAATTATGCCCAGTTGGTGTTCAGGTAAAGCCTAGATGTCTTTATTTCCACACAGAGATAATGTGACTACTTGGGAAGTTGTATTAAGTTTGTTTTGGATGTTGAGCGTTGTTGTATGTTGATGGACATTCTGTAACTGGATAAATGTGCTTATCGGTAGAGATGTTTCCACAGAGCAAGCCCTGTGTGGTTGTTCGATACAGTATATAGAAGTTGCTCTGGTAAGGGAAGAATTAAGATATTATGCCAGGTAAAACGCCTGCGAGGGTATAAAAAGGGGTATTTTAGAGTCTTTGACAAGGAATGAGCCCTGTGAGGTCATTATAAGAGTGATATGTATGATTTTGATCAAAGATACTATATTTAGTGGAGGAAGTTGCAGTGAGAATAAGTCTGCGAGGTTGCAGTATGTATAGTGTCTTTTGTAAGTACAAGGCATGATGACTAATGTCTGCTTGCAAGAGATCAGTTCCAGCACTTCAGTGTCATTCTGTTATATCCAAGGCAGAGATGTTGTGCATTTCTAATCCCAAGTCTTGTTATGATGAAATAAGCCTCTCTGTAAACCTTTTTAATGTGTAAATTTTTCCTATGGCTAGGATAGAGACCTTGTTGGCATATGTTCAAGTTGAAGAGTTATTTACCCCAGTATTCAAGCCTACTGCAGTATTTAAGCGAGTTGTATCTGGACCCCTATTTCCCACATAATTTTGAACATTTCTCAGGAAATTTTCTGGTGTGTTATGACTAGGAAGGCATTTTGAGCTGTACTGAAACCATGCTTAATATTAACTCAGTGGAGTGTGTTTGTTGAAATTAGGTCGTATCACTTACCATGTTAGGTTACTGAGAGGAAATTTTCAGCAGTTATTCACGTGGATAGTGAATACTAGCTGATGTACTCGTGCTTCACTATGGAATTCTACATTGTATACAGAATTCTAGGTTAGGTAGTGTACACGTTGTGAGCAAGACTGTATTAAACTGCATTGCTCTTAACGTTACCCTAGAAACGCGACGGAGAAGTCACCAAACGTCTTTTCTCACATGGAGACTGGGTTAGGGAATTTTTATTGTAATGATAGGCCCGCATGCCTACCATCAGTCACAATCAGGTTGAGGAGTTTTTGTTATAATGGCAGACACTCACTCTTTGACATCCTCAGAAAAACGGTCTTAGTGGTTTTCCCAACCGAAATGAACATAGGTCATTACAATGACGTCCGTAGGAATGGCGCGAATAAAAGCAATGCTTTCATATGAAATACTTGATCAAACGAAAAACCGCACATTTTCCCACTTTTAACGAACAGTACTATGTTGCCGATCTAACAGTCCAAAGTTCCAGAGCTGAAACAACAAACCCGCAAACAGTCATGATGCGTGAACACTCTCCGTCTTTTTTTCGGTGGTGGGGGGGAATGTAGAATAGTGGAGAGTCCCAGAACAAAACCTTTGCCCTTTTACTAATCTGTTTCCTAGGAGTACCCAATGAGCCGTTAAATCTCAATTCACTACACTGGTGGCGGAAAAATCTGTCTGAGTTGAAGGCAAATTTTTCCTCCAAGCCAGAGGAGAAAACCCCTCATCACTGCTAATTTGGAATAAAATGAATGTAGAATTTAGTAAAAGTGAAGAGGAAGAAGCCCTTCTTAAGAAATGTCTCTTTTCAGGGTTGAATTTTGAGTTTATTAGTGAATTGTGGTACTATAATTAGGAACAGGCCTAAATTGTAATTCTAGACCAGGTCATACTACTCAGTCTTTTGATCCAGTTTATTTTCAAGAAAATCCATTATATATTCCAGTTTTTCATTTATCATTGAATTGTACTTCCATGCAACCACCTATAGGTGCATGGATTTTTCATTATGATGATTGTTATCAGTTTCCCCTTAATTTAATTTTCACCAAGAACTGATGATGACTCCATGGGAGTCGAAACCGGTCTTCTTATAATTGAATAAATTGTTGCAATGTGTTGAATGGTGGAACATCCCGCAAACTCTACTTTATTGGTAAACGTCAACACGGAAATCAAGATCATAACCTACGATATGAATTTCATTCCAAAAAAGTGGAGTAGTATCACTCTAGTGGCTTCTTATTTTTTTATTCAAACAGCATCATCTAACCTAACTTAACCTTATATGCATCGTAAAAATATATTTCAAGCACCAGTAATAACCTTTTCGCTATAAATTTACAGGGGAATAGCTTTTCTGAAATTTAGCCAGACGTGAGAAAATAGAGTGCAACCTCGTTAGGGATTTCCTGATTAAAACTATTTCTTGCTTAGCACAGCGTAAATTCGAAGTCCCGATTCACGGCGTTTTAAACATACATACATACATACATACATTATCATTATAGACTGTTATGCCTTTCAGCGTTCAGTCTGCAAGCCTCTGGGAATTTACTAAACGTCGCCACAATCCTCGATTTGCAACTAGTGTTGTGGCTTCATTTAGTTCTATACCTCTTATCTTTAAATCGTTAGAAACAGAGTCTAACCATCGTCGTCTTGGTCTCCCTCTACTTCTCTTACCCTCCATAACAGAGTCCATTATTCTCCTAGGTAACCTATCCTCCATTCGCCTCACATGACCCCACCACCGAAGCCGGTTTATGCGTACAGCTTCATCCATCGAGTTCATTCCTAAATTAGCCTTTATCTCCTCATTCCGAGTTCCCTCCTGCCATTGTTCCCACCTGTTTGTACCAGCAATCATTCTTGCTACTTTCATGTCTGTTACTTCTAACTTATGAATAAGATATCCTGAGTCCACCCAGCTTTCGCTCTCATAAAGCAAAGTTGGTCTGAAAACAGACCGATGTAAAGATAGTTTCGTCTGGGAGCTGACTTCCTTCTTACAGAATACTGCTGATCGCAACTGCGAGCTCACTGCATTAGCTTTACTACACCTTGATTCAATCTCACTTACTATATTACCATCCTGGGAAAACACACAACCTAAATACTTGAAATTATCGACCTGTTCTAGCTTTGTATCACCAATCTGACATTCAATTCTGTTGGATTTCTTACCTACTGACATCAATTTAGTCTTCGAGAGGCTAATTTTCATACCATACTCATTGCACCTATTTTCAAGTTCCAAGATGTTAGATTGCAGGCTTTCGGCACAGTCTGCCATTAAGACCAAGTCGTCAGCATAGGCCAGGCTGCTTACTACATTTCCACCTAACTGAATCCCTCCCTGCCATTTTATACCTTTCAGCATATGATCCATGTAAACTACAAACAGCAAAGGTGAAAGATTACAGCCTTGTCTAACTCCTGTAAGTACCCTGAACCAAGAGCTCATTCTACCATCAATTCTCACTGAAGCCCAATTGTCAACATAAATGCCTTTGATTGATTTTAATAATCTACCTTTAATTCCATAGTCCCCCAGTATAGCGAACATCTTTTCTCTCGGTACCCTGTCATATGCTTTCTCTAGATCTACGAAACATAAACACAACTGCCTATTCCTCTCGTAGCATTTTTCAATTACCTGGCGCAAACTGAAAATCTGATCCTGACAGCCTCTCTGTGGTCTGAAACCACACTGGTTTTCATCCAACTTCCTCTCAACGACTGATCGCACCCTCCCTTCCAAGATGCCTGTGAATACTTTGCCTGGTATACTAATCAATGAGATACCTCGATAGTTGTTACAATCCTTCCTGTTCCCTTGCTTATAGATAGGTGCAATTACTGCTTTTGTCCAATCTGAAGGTACCTTACCAACACTCCACGCTAATTTGACTAATCTATGAAGCCATTTCATCCCTGCCTTCCCACTATACTTCACCATTTCAGGTCTAATTTCATCTATTCCTGCTGACTTATGACAATGGAGTTTATTTACTATCCTTTCCACTTCCTCAAGCATAATTTCACCAACATCATTTTCCTCCTCCCCATGAGCTTGACTGTTTGCAACACCACCATGATGATTTCCTTTTACATTGAGAAGATGTTCAAAATATTCCCTCCACCTCTCCAGTGATTCCCTGGGATCTGTTATGAGTTCACCTGAATTACTCAAAACACTGTTCATTTCCTTTTTCCCTCCCTTCCTAAGATTCTTTATTACTGTCCAGAAAGGTTTCCCTGCTGCTTGACCTAGCCTTTCCAGGTTATTACCAAAATCTTCCCATGACTTCTTTTTGCATTCAACAACTATTTGTTTCGCTCTGTTTCTTTCATCTACGTACAAATCCCTGTCTGCCTCGGCCCTTGTTTGGAGCCATTTCTGATAAGCCTTCTTTTTACGTTTACAGGCTGCTCTCACTTCATCATTCCACCAAGATGTTCGCCTTTTCCCATCTTTACACACAGTTGTTCCTAGGCATTCCCTTGCTGTTTCTACTACGGCATCCCTGTATGCCACCCATTCACTTTCTATATCCTGAACCTGCTTACTGTCTACTGTTCGAAACTTCTCACTAATCATATCTATGTACTTCTGTCTAATTTCCTCGTCCTGGAGATTTTCTACCCTTATTCGTTTGCAGACAGATTTCACTTTCTCTACCCTAGGCCTAGAGATACTTAGTTCACTACAGATCAGATAATGGTCTGTATCATCGAAAAATCCCCGAAAAACTCGTACATTCCTAACAGATTTCCTGAATTCAAAGTCTGTTAAGATATAGTCTATTATGGATCTGGTACCCCTAGCCTCCCATGTGTAGCGGTGAATAGCCTTATGCTTGAAGAATGTATTCGTAACAGCTAAACCCATACTAGCACAGAAGTCTAGCAAACGCTTCCCATTCCCATTAGCTTCCATATCTTCCCCACATTTACCAATCACCCTTTCGTATCCTTCAGTTCTATTCCCAACTCTCGCATTGAAATCGCCCATTAGCACTATTCTATCCTTGCTGTTGACCCTGACCACGATGTCACTCAATGCTTCATAAAACTTGTCAACTTCATCCTCATCTGTACCCTCACATGGTGAATACACGGACACAATTCTTGTCCTAATTCCTCCCACTGACAAATCTACCCACATCATTCGCTCACTTACGTGCCTAACAGAAACTATGTTGCGTGCAATGGTATTCCTGATAAAGAGCCCTACCCCAGACTCTGCCCTTCCCTTTCTAACACCCGTCACGTACACTTTATAATCTCCTATCTCTTCCTCCTTATCTCCCCTTACCCGAATATCACTTACTCCTAGCACATCCAGATGCATCCTCTTTGCTGACTCATTAAGTTCTACCTTCTTTCTTCCATAAGCCCCATTAATATTGATAGCTCCCCATCGAATTCCATTTCGTTCGCCAAGTTGTTTCCAAGGAGTCCCTCGCCTGTCAAATGGGAGTGGGACTCCATTACTCCCATAGGTCCGAGGCTTGCTTAAAGTGTTCTGAGCTCGGTAAATTCATGAAGCAGGATGCTGCCCTACTTGCACATAGTCCAAGTGAGGATCTCTCCTCTAACGGGTTATGGACCACCGGTGAATTGTGTAGTCCTAGCCGCCTGAGCACAAGGAGGGCCACGACTCAGTATATGTCCGAGATGCCCACTCCCATTCCATAGCAACTGGTATCCCGACTCTCAGGACCACTTACTAGGCCACTCAGCCGTTGCCCATGGTTCACGAACTAGGACGTGACTACAGTAACCCACAAACATGAACCATGGCGTTTTAAATCTATATAAAAATACCTCACGTATCACATCACAGATTTTCACTATTACCGCGTAGTACAATCACAATTTTCCTAGCCCTGAAAATGTTCTTTGTCATCCCTTGAGAAAGGAACAGATTTCCAACACAGATTAGGGCCCTCGCCACAGGAGGCCAGCCAGAGAAAGTTGCACGAAAATGAGAAATGGCCTTGAATTCCTAAACTTTACAGGGTAAATTACACCTTCGGAAAGGAAGCCGTTAGCCTCAGTAAAGTTCTATTTTGCTCTCTCTGATTTTCATGGATATTACTGAATAACCTAGAAAGTCTGTTTGTGCTTGTATTTTGCATTCCTTTCAGAAGTTTAAAAACGTATTCCATGTTGAGCCATACAATGAAAGGTAGCGAATATTTGTCGCGTGATAGCCCACGTACGGATGAGGAACATAATCGTGTTAAGTTGACTAGCGGGGTAATATTATTGTATAGCCCAATTATAGATACTGAAAAAAGTTGTGATATTCACTTACTAATGAAGACAAAATTAAAATACAGAAAAAGGACAAGCATCCACATCTTTCAAGAGTGGCGCGTACATTGAAACTTGTACCTTCGAGTTTCGACTCGAGTCGATCGAAGTGTTGTCACATTCGAGATGACGGTCAAAGTAAGACTAACTACAATTGTTTTTGGTCTAGGTAAAAGTAATCCTCTCGCATATTGGCTGAGTTTAACCTCCACATAATACTTAGTCGAAGAGTGAGACCAGAAAACAAAGACCTACTGGTCCAAAATATAAGACTTCAGCTGACATTTGATTTTGAAAGAGTGTGACCTGCAAATAACATGCTCATACGTTTATGGACTCCAGTGCAAATGTTTTATATTTGTTGTCTGGTGTTTTACACACCATATACACCATTGATATTTAATATGCCCCAGTGGAAAGGAATTTCGTATTAGTTCTCTCGTCTTTTTCACAGCTTTTAATACTCTCATCTTTAGAAACAGTAGATAGCCCCTCTCTTTCACTGTGCATACACGACGTAAAGTGTACTCACGTCGAAAAAAATAGCTTATCCATGTTGGATAGTTCTGATTCATGTACTCAATTGTATGTTTCCTCGCTTAACAAATTCTCTTTTCTTGTTCCCTGCAGAAATGTCCAAACAAGGTTTTACTAAATAAACTAAACTCTGAAATCAGTAATCCTTTCTGTGCTGTATTTTAAAAAATAATGTTATTGACTTTACGTCCCAATAACTACTTTTGCGGTTCTTGGAGACGCAGTATGTGCCGGAATTTATTCCCGCAGGAGTTCTTTAACGTGCCAGTAAATCTACCGACACGAGGTTGACATATCAGAGCACCTTCAAATACTACCGCACTGAGCCATGATCGAACCAGTCAAATTGAGGTCAGAAGGCCAGCGCCTCAACTGTCTGAGCCACTCAGCTCAGTGGCCTATTTTGAGATGTATTACATTCCTACTTAATTTCAGTACATAACATTAAATTAATTGATTGTTTACTTCAGCCTAACGAGTTAGCTACCAATATCGGCCAGGTTATTTACGCATTTATTACGGAAACATGTTCTCTTTCATTTTCGAATTGTGTTTATAGAACAACAGTCAATGAGTATTACTAATCGACTGACATTCCCTTTGAGTTTCAATGTAGGTGAGAGAGCTCGGTAGTGCACATAGCGCGAAAACTACACCGAATATGATCATTCACATTCATTGTAAATGCTAGAGTCTATAGATATCGATAATGGAAATAATAGCGCACACTTAAATGCTCGTAATAACGGATGCATCAGTGGCCGGGTTCTCGCTATAACTGAAGGATAATACACAGTTTAATATAGGAATTTTCAAGGGACAAAAAAAAATCTGTCGTGACAGCGGGAGTTCTTGCTATATGCCAGGAACAGCCATTGCTTTGTTGCCTTCCTTCATTTTCCTTCTGAGTTGCTCTGGTACATGTAACGCATAATCCGTTACGCTGTGAATCACAGGCAGTTTATCACTGTTGAAGACAAGTCTTCTATTTATTTGTGTGAGATGTAGCTCCGTATATGGTCAAAGCTGGTGAAGTACTGAAAGTAGTATATCGTCATTGCGCCTCAAAATACTGTTAGGCCTATGCGACAATGTGGAGGGAAGAAATACTGACTCACAGCACATGTATCACTTAGAACGAAAATTTGTCGATATAGTTCATGCAATATTGAATCTTCCTCGTCAGAGTCACATTGCACAATGATGATATCCCAAGACGATTCACTTCACTTGCGCAGCCATGCCCTTCATCAGTGTGCAGAACTTATTCAAGCTAGCTAGCCTACAGTGGACATCCTAATATCTTCAATGAACGAAGTTCTTCTGAAGACCCCTGCAGAGTGGGTCAAAATCGAAATCTAGGAGGACAAAATTATTTTTTTTCATAATTAAAGAATCAAAATTGATTACTTCCACAGCATTCTCATATAATTGCCGCGCACTATTCTGGGATATAAACACATCTTAGTGTAAATCTGTCACCACTGTTTGAGCTGGAATCTTATCTTATCTCCTACGCTGTGCGTGCGTATCTCGCAATCTGAATTGGAGAGTGAATGTAAGTGGCTGTGGTTTGGTTGTCTTTGAGGAAAGTGTGATGCCTTAAGTTGGAACATGCAGCTGAAGGTATGATCTTTACATTTGTAATGGGTTTCGTTTATTAATGGGCATAATTGTTACGTAATTTTAGCTATATTTGCATCATGTATTATTTAATTATTATTTTTCAAATTATATTTTCACTTAAGAGTTTTAGTATGTCGCGTCACTCTGCGTCACTGTCTACTTAATGTTAAAATGTAGATAAAGTCTTGTAGTTTACGCCTGTTATAAGAATTTTTGCATCTTTTTGCAACTTACTTAGTTATTTTACGTTTTAGATGATGCCGCGCAACAAGTTCTCACACGTTTACAACTGTTTGAAGCACTGTGTTCGAAGATTGTGTCAAAAGTGGAACTTTGTGACTTTGTCAAAAGTAAATTAGGGATAGACAATTGTTTTGAAGAGATAACTGAATGCCTACAAGGTGATTTAAAGGATTTTGTTGATAATTTTACCAGGCGTTGGAAGCAGGTTCATAGAAGTGAAGCAAAATTCATTTCAAAATATTCTGATTGGTTAAAAGAGAAGATAACATTTTCGAAAAGTGTGTATGATTCTAAATTAATAGAAAATTTAAATCCTCCTACTCCATCCGCATTGAAAGTTGGAAGGCCTAGAAAGTAGTGACAAATCAAAGAGACGAAAAATTCAACCGCTACTCTCTGCACATTCAGAACAAGAACTTATTCATGCCACACAAGTATCATTGCACATGTCTGGAAAACGAGATGCTGCAAAAATGGTAAAAAAAAAACTCTTAGGTCTCCACATAGAGCTACTAAAATTAAAAAATCATATATGTCACCAGCTGTAAAACGTAAAACCTGTACCACTTACCAGTGAAGAGGCTCTATCATTCCTTGTAGATAAGAGTTACAGCAAAAGCCAATATATGAATATGCGACTTGAATGCAAAAATAAGAACTGTAATATTTTCCCACCTTACCACATCATTAGAGAAACAAAACAGAAATGCTATCCACCAAGTGAATCAATAACAATAACAGAAACATCAGCCACAAGAACACTGCAATGACTGGTCGACCGTACAATTGAGCGCCTTGCAGTAGTTCAAGAAGATGTTTTGAAACAGTCTATTTCTAGCAATGATACAGTTCATATTATATTAAAATGGGGGTGTGATGGTTCAAGTGGACATAGCCAGTATAAGCAGAAATTTACAGATGATGACGGAAGTGACACTGATGTTTTTGTAGTTTCAGTTGTTCCATTACAAATGTATTTTTTAAATGTAGAAAGCAACAATGAAAAGAAAATTTTATGACAGAACCCACGACCTTCTTCGACATGATTTTTCAGACCTTTTAAATTATTGTTTGAAAAGGAGACTGTCAAATTGACTAGGCGAGAGGTTCAATTACTGAAACTTAAATAACGTCCCTCCAACCAAGTAAAATAGAAATTTATGATCAATACATATATATTAATCAAACTCTATTGCTGACCATGGTGGATGGAAAAGTCTGCAATTCTATTACAGGTTCATCAGCACCGAGGTGTTATGTGTGTGGTGCTGGTCCCAGAGAAATGAATAACACACTCACAAAAACAGTTTGTCCTGAAGAGAGCTATAAATTTGGATTATCTACCCTCCATTGTTGGATCCGTTTTATTGAATGCCTGCTACATATATCTTACAAAATAGAAATTAAAAAATGGCAAGTAAGAGGGGATGAAGATCAGACAGAAATAGAAAACAGAAAGAAAGTAATACAAAATAAATTTCGATCAGAAATGGGGCTGCATGTTGACAAACCCAGATCTGGAGGCATCGGGAATTCAAATGATGGAAACACTGCTCGCCAGTTTTTTTTTTTTTTTTTTTTGAGGATCCAGTCTTGTCATCCAAAATTACGGGTATAAATGAAGAGCTAATCAGACATTTTTCTACAATTTTGTGTGCTCTTTCTTGTCAGTTCCCTATAAATACACCGCTTTCAAGACCTACACCCAGGATACAGCAAAATTGTATCTAAATCTGTATCCATGGTATTATATGCCAATCACTGTGCATAAAGTATTAATTCATGGTGCAGATATAATTGATTTTTGTATTATACCTATCGGGCAATTGTCAGAAGAAGCCCAAGAAACACGTAACAAAGATTTGAGAAAATACAGATTTGGACATTCTAGGAAATCCTCACGAAAACATAAAAATGAGGACATATTGCATATGCTGCTGATATCTTCGGACTCAGTAATATCTCATAAAACCAAAATTGAACATAAAACGAGAAGAGCATTATCCAGTGACTCCTGAAAGAACCAGATGTACCGGCTCATCATTAACAGCATGAGGCAGTGAATGACGATGATGCTTCAGATGACACATGTGATGAGTCATCAAGGTCAGGGTCATCGAGTGATTAGTGATAGTGACTGAAGTGCTGTCTGCAATTTTCCACAATTGCAGTCTTCCAAATTAAAAGTAAACTGAGTACAATCTATTGTAGTTTATTGTAGTTTAGGCTCTATCCAACTCCTAGTCATAGACAATTTCTTGCATGTGTAGACGTAGATGTAGCTTAAAAAAGGTCTTAACTGATGTTTATTATGAAGTAAACAAATTATATTGCATTCACTCTAAATTCATGATTAAAACGTAAAAATAATTTTGTCCCCCTAGATTTCGATTTTGACCCACTGTGCCCTGGTAGGATTCAGATTCTGAGACACATGTACCCTGATATGCCACTGCCACCCAAACCAATCATAACTCGATGGGGAATGTGGTCAGAGGCAGTAGCATACTATGCAGTTAACAATGCTAACCCACTGCTTCGCACATAAGCAATTCTCATTAAAAAATCAACAATAATAATTGTAGCAACAGCTCAAAATAAAATCTCAAATTATAGATGTCAGAAGGTTAAACTTTTGTTTGTGCCTTTCCTTTAAATTATTGTGTGGCATGTATTTAGTCCATATTTTTCTCCATATTTTGAGAAATTTTAGCCCATACATATGTACATATTTAGTCATTTTTATTACACATAAATCCTAAACATTCTCAATATTAGTAGGATGCGAGATGCATTTACAACGTTCTGAATCAACGTACCTGAACAACTGTTGGCAAGTGTTGTATTGCCTTGTTACACAATTAGAGGATGACAAACCCAGGGGAAACGCCACGAGATTTCAGGGAAAGCAGTGGGGACATTTTCTATTCAAAATACCTCGAACTCCAAAGAAAAACATTCCATCAAGGAAATGCAAACTCTGCACTGCAGATGGAATCATCTTTTGAATGCCACAAATGCAAGGTGGCCCTACATGTGGAGAAATGTTTTATGGTATTCCATACAGCGAAGGACTTCTCAAAATAAACCCATAGTTATTTTTTGTAAATATAACTGTTCCAATTCATTGTATACAGCTACTGGAATTGCATTCAAGAAGTGGTACTCTACGTCACAAACTTATAACAACAAATGGTACTTGAATGGGTTAACACTACCCACCAAATCCCCACTGATGCTAGGGTGTGAACTCTTCCCACTTTTGGGAGGTTTGCAGCAACTAACCAAGAGCTGTGAAGGTTCAGTTTCTTTTCCCAGTGAAAACTGTCTTGTTTGTGGAGAGAATATTATGATGACTCTCACTGCCATGCTTCTCCAACAGTCTGTTGGCTCTTGTGGGTCATATCTGACATAAACCTTCTGTCAGTCACTGTCCAGTGCTTCTTCCGTATGCTACAAGCCTTTCTTTGATAAAGAAATGCTATGCTTCTTTGTTTGTGGAGCAAATTTTTCTGGGTTCTCTCAGCGACAGTTTTGGTGGCTGCAGTTGTATTTTCTTCATGTGGCTTACACTGATACTATCCCTATCATCAAAAGACAGCCCCATAACATTTAATGGTTCTATATACAATGTTTCATGTTATATGCAGTGGTCACAGCAAGTAAAGTATATCCCACTGAAGCTTCAGAACACTTGTACTATATAACCACAGCAATATGGTTCTTCTTCACTCCCCGTTCTATACAGACCGTGCAGTGACTGACCTTCATCAGCTTCCTTTCCAGGAATTAGGATTATAGGGTCCCTTTGTTGCACACACCCCTGCAGGGACGTCAATGTAACATATTGTAGAGACCTCTGTACATTAGGGACAGAACTTATGGCATGACTAGGTACACCAGAATTATTGTACATCTGTAGAAATCTGTGTACACTGATCACAAGGACTGGAACTGGATAGGTTAGCTAAGTAAGCTGCAGCACAGCCAGTCTTGGTTGTTAGCTACGTACTTGGGAGACAAGTGGATTCAAATCTCCCGTTGGCCATCCTAAAAGTGGTTTTCTGTGGTTTCCCATTTCAACTCTTGGCAAATGCCGGGACAGAATCCTCATCAAAGCTACGACCAATTTTTTCCCATTTCTAGCCTGTACAATTACACCTACACCTATAGACAACACCCTCACACAGTGGTACAGGTAGTTCAATCCCACAAGGTCCACCAGGAAAGCCAACCATAGCACTCGTGGAACACTCCCAGCACTAAAAGCCACATGTGGAAAAAACAGGGAATGGAACAGGTAACACAATAAATTGCTAGTTTTGGATTGGTCTGGAATGGAACAGGTGACACAATAAATTGCTAAACTTGGATTGCTCTGAAATAGTGCAGAAAAACTACACTAGTCTCCAAAATTAAAGCAACAAACTGATTTTTTTTCCCCTGTATTTCCATTTGATCATAAAATACGATCACGTGATAGTAATGCATAAATAAATGATACTACTCCTGTATTCTGCCCAGCAAATTGCATGCCTTTGTAAAACCATGAAAGCAATGATGTCAGTGCCCCTATCAGCTGGTGTACACAGTGTGTACTGCCGTATATGTCCAACCTCCATGTTCACTGTGTAAACATTCAGTTATGGCACAGAGAAGATGCCTGGACACTCTCTGCTGTGGAGGGCTATTGTACAAATGGAAGCTGAACAGTCGCAAGCTGAAGTGGCCAGATGACTTAATGTGTATTGGTCTATTGTTACTTGGATGTGGCACCAGTTTTTGGAGTCCGAAAATGTGTACCAAAGACCAAGACAAGGACAATCAAGAGTGACATCTGAAAGAGAGGACCATTATGTGGCCATTTCAACTCCTGGCAAATGCCGGGACAGAATCCTCATCAAAGCTACGGCCAATTTTTTCCCATTTCTAGCCTGTACAATTACGCAATTAAACCATAGGACTGCACGGCAGCTGGCATCTGACCTCACAGCAGCCACTGCAACAGTTGTATCGAGGCAAAAAAAATGTATGGAAGGATTAGGCAGAGAGGCCTTTACTGTCGGCAACTGGCTGTATGTGTACCACTGACACATGTGCACAGAAGACATCCAGAGTACAGTCAACAACGTCACCAGGACAGTGAAACAGTAAGCCAATGTCCTGTTTATGGGTGAGTTATGTTTCAGTCTCCCGGAATGATTCATGATGGATTTGCAGCTGGCGAGAACCTGGCACACAGTTTTGGCCTTCTGATATTGTAGAAAGGGACCGATATGGAGGTGGATCAATAATGGTGTAGGGAGGCATTATGAAACTCAAAACACCTCTCCATGAAGCTGTATGGATAAACCAACAATGTTTGATGGCCGTCAGGTATCGTGATGAGATTTTGTCACCTCATGATCATTTGTTTCGAGGTGCCATGGGCCCATTTATTGTCCTGATGGTTGATAATTCAAGCCATCATAAAGCGCAGCTGGTTGGCGTCTTCCAGTAAACTGAAGCTATTGCTGGCATGAAGTGGCCCGCTGATTCTCCCAAATTAAACCTGATAGAGTACGTGTGGGATGCCCTTGGAACATTTCTTCAAGTCTGACTCCACCAAGCACTCTCTAGGTGTCACGAGTTGATGTACAGGAAGAATGGGTGTTAATATTACAAAATGAGATTGAAGATATTTTTCACAGCATGCCTTGTCAGGCCTGTATTACAACAAGAGGTGATCACATGCCCTATTGAGAAGAAGAAACCCGTGTTCTGGTGTTTGTGACAGTGGGTACATTTTATAGCAAAGCAGACAATGGTGTTGTTAGGAATGTATCTTCGAACACCATATTTATTAACATTCAACTGTTTGATATATGTACCAACACAAATATTTACAAGAAAAGGTAAAAATTTCCCAAACATACCGGCCACCAAAAGGCACTGGCCTTTTAAGAAGGGAAGAAGAAAGATAATTCACTTCAGGAATAAACACATAACACAGATAGTCAGGGAGTTCATAAATGTATAAATCACATCACTGAGTAACTCGAAACTTTTAGTATTCTTTCTCATTCTCAGGCAAAACACACAACTTCTTGATGGGTCGTTTTATGATACCGGAGTTTGTTCTCACAGTGGCGACCCGTACGAGGTTGTCTTCACCAGGATGAACAGACTCTATTATGCCCAATCGCCATTGCAGAGGTTGTAGGTTGTCATCTTTGATGAACACGAGATCTCCAATTCGAAGATTAGGATGTTTCTCAGTCCACTTGTGGCGCTGCTGCAGAGTGTTAATATATTCCTTATGCCATTGTTTCCAGAAGTCCTGGGTCATCTTTTGAAGATGTTGCCATCTGGAAAGTCTGTTTATGGAACAGTGAACAAGTTCATGATCAGGAAGTGCAGTAATTTGTTCCCCAATTAGGAAATGAGATGGGGTTAAACAAGATAAGTCTGTAGGATCATCGCTGAGTCTTGTTAGAGGACGAGAATTCAAGCAGGCCTCTATTTGGGAAGAAAGGGTAGTTAGTTCTTCAAAGGTAAGCACCGTGCTACCCATAGTTCTTCGCAGATGGTACTTGAAAGATTTCACCATGGACTCCCAAACTCCGCCGAAATGCGGTGCTGATGGAGGGATGAAATGCCAGGCGATCCCCTTTGTGGTTGCAGCTTCGACAATATTTCTGTTTTGATCAGAATCTTGGAGAAATTCTTGCAGTTCTTTCAGCTCCTTTGCAGCACCAACGAAGTTAGTGCCATTGTCGCTATAGATATTTGATGGACATCCTCTGCGTGACGTGAAACGTCGCAGTGCGGCCATGAATGCATCCGTTGTAAGGTCTGAGACAACTTCCAAATGTACAGCTCTTGTGGCAAGGCAAGTGAAGATGGCGGCGTAGGCCTTGCCCATTCGTTTGCTTCTCAGTGTTCCAATTCTTATAAGAAATGGACCAGCATAGTCTACCCCCACGTTCAGGAATGGTCTTGCAGGGGTGATTCTTTCTTTGGGAAGATTTCCCATCTTCTGTTGATTTGTTGTCAATTTTAATTTGTAGCATGGCAAGCATGAATGAATGCACCCTTTAACGACTTGTCGAATTCTTGAAATCCAATATCTCCCACGTAATGATGATATCAGAAGTTGGGGTCCAGCGTGGAGTAATCTTTGATGTTCACTTAAAATAATAAGTTTCGTGAGGTGATGCTTGGGAGGTAATATAAGTTGATGTTTAGCTTCGTAAGAGATGGATGATGCATTGTACAGTCTTCCACCAACACGAAGAAAGCCATGTTGGTCCAGAGTCGGGCTTAAATTCCTAATTTTGCTAGCTGAGTGAATGTTCTTTCCTTGCTCGAGGCAATGAATTTCTTCGCGATAGGATATTGCTTGAACAATCTTGATACATACATTGAGGGCATTACTTATTTCTTGAGGCCTTAACGGGGACATGTCGCGATCATCGGGGTTTCTCCTGCAGTTTGAAGCAAATCTGAGGCAATAGCTAATCGTCCTGAGTAGTCGGTTTAACGAAGAGAATGTGTTTAGAAATGAGTCGTTATGTTGCACAATAACAAGTGAAGTTAATATTCTTTTGTCTGGTATCTTGTTAGGGTCGGAGATAGTTTCTTGTTTCGGCCAAGCTGAGGGGTCTAAGCATAGCCAGGCTGGACCGTGCCACCACAGCATGTTGTTCTTCATGTCTGTTGGTTCAATGCCTCGCGAGACAAGATCTGCTGGGTTATCCTGTGATTTAACATGAGACCAGTGATTCGAGGGAGCAATTTCTTGAATTTCTGCAACCCTATTTGCTACGAAAGTCTTCCATTTAGTGGGGCACGCATTTAACCATGCTAGTACAATTGTCGAGTCAGTCCAAAGCTGTATCTTAGTGAATGGCAGTTGTAGAGAGGCAAGTGTTTTCTTCAGGAGATGGGAGAGCAGTAAGGCACCACACAATTCTAGTCGGGGAATTGAGACTTGCTTTAAAGGTGCGACTCTCGATTTTGCGCATTACAATCTGATAAGAACGTCACCATTGTTGTTCACAGACCTCACGTAAATACAGGCGCCATAAGCGTGATGTGAAGCATCGCAGAAACCATGGATGTCTATGGACTTGATTTTCCCTTCAGCGAGAACACACCTTGGGACCTTGATGCTATTAAGCGTGGGGATCTGATCATATAATTTCAACCAAATATCAAGTAAGTTTACTGGTAAAGGGTCATCCCATCCTGACCTTTCCTGCCAGAGACGTTGCATGAAAACCTTGAAGCTGATTACTACAGGGCTTATAAATCCAAGTGGGTCGAAAATTGAGGATATCGTTGAGAGCACCATTCTCTTTGTGAACGTCGTATCACCCATTAATTCTTGAAAATTTGCGTTACAGTTTATTTGAAACTTGTCCGTGGATGGATGCCAAGTCAACCCTAATGTCTTTACCATGTCACTAACGTTGTCAGTTAACGAGTGCTTAGTTTCTCGTAAGCTTTCTGGGATGGAGTTCAGTAATTCAGGGCTATTGGAACACCATTTTCGCAAAGGAAACCCTGCACGACTGAGAAGCTGTTGTAACTCGATTCGCAGCTCCAAGGCTTCTTCTAAAGTATCTGCTCCAGAAAGACAGTCATCAACATAGAAGTCACGTTTGAGGATCGCGGCCGCTCTCGGGAATTCGGACGCTTCTTCGAGTGCTAATTGCTGGAGACATCTTGTGGACAGGAACGATGCTGCAGACGTGCCATATGTGACAGTGTTAAGAGCATAAGGTTTTAGATTATCTTGAGGATGTTCTCTCCATAGGATGCACTGTAAGTGTCGATGTTTAGGATGAACCATTATCTGGCGGTACATCTTTTCAATATCAGCGGTGAAAGCAATGTTGTGAGTGCGGAATCTCATAACTATTGAGCAAAGATCTTCTTGAATTGTAGGTCCTACCATTAAGATATCATTTAAGGCAGTACCGTTGTCAGTCCTTGCTGATCCATCAAATACGACTCTTGTTTTAGTAGTGCTGCTAGAATGCTTGACAACAGCGTGATGAGGCATATAATATCTTTCTCCTTCAACGGGTTCTGACGGAAGTTCTGTCATGTGTCCAAGGGTCTGGTACTCTCTCATGAAGGTGATGTAATTTTTACGAAGGTCGTCTTGAGTTTGTAGTTTCCGTTCTAATAGATGAAAACGTCGGCTGGCAGTCTGCATTGAGTTTCCAAGTTGCAACTCTCCCTTAAGGGGTAGCTCTACGATGAATCTCCCAGTTTCATCTCTTCTTGTGGTGTCCTTGAAATGGGCTTCACATTCCTTCTCTTCAGGTGAGTGTGTAACATGGTTCACTTCCTCGAGGCTCCAGAACTTCTGAATTTGTATTTCTAAGTTGAGGTCAGATCTGATAAAGAGCGATTTGGTTGGTGTCTCCTCTTCCCTTTCTCGATTGAGTTGTGAATATTCTCCGCTGAGAATCCATCCTAGCTGTGTGTTCTGTAGGCATGGGTACCCTTGTCGGCTTTTTCTTCCGGGTTGCAGGAGCTGTAAGAAAAATTGTGCGCCAATCAGTAAATTGGTAGCCCGAGGGATGTGAAAGTCAGGATCAGCGAGAGTGATGTCTTGTGGAATGTTCCAGTCCTTGCAATTGATATGTGAGACAGGTATATTGCCAGTTATTCTGGGAAGAACAATACATTCCATGTTGAAGTGATAATCGTTGATTGTTGAGTGAACCTCAATATTCACTGCTGTGTTTGCTTGGGATGTGAGTTCACCAAAAGCTTGCAATGTTATGGCGCTGGTCTTTTTCTTTTTCAGTCTCAGTTGTTGCACCATGTGTTCGGATATAAAGTTACTCTGCGAACCATTGTCGAGTATGGCACGAATTAAATGGAATCTTCCCTGACCGTCCTTGATCTTTACTAAAGCCGTACTCAGAAGTATCTGATTCTTGGATGTGCTTCTCAGAGAATGATAAGATGATTGTTGTGGATTGTTGTTTTGATTTGCAGGAGATGATATATGGTCAGTCTCATGATGCAACAACGTGTGGTGATATTTGTTACATGATCTACATGATGTTTTTGATGTACATGCCTTCCAAGTGTGGGATGAGCTCAGGCAATTGCTGCATAGATTTTTATCCTTTACTACTTTGAACCTTTCATCACAATCTAATTTAAGAAAATCTGGGCACCTATAAAGCTGATGTTCATCTGAACAGATGCAACATTGTCTTGACGTTGTAATGTATGACTGTTGAGCTGCGATTTTTGACCTTGAACTTGTCTGATGGTTTTGCGATAGACTGGGAGAGGGGTTGGAGGCACAAAGTTGCAATGTCTGACAACGTCTCTCCAAGAACTTAACAAGTTCTTTAAACTCTACAGCTTCGAGATGAGAATGTTTATTTTCGAACTCTAGTCTCAATTTCTTATCCACTCGCGATAGTAGGAGCTCATTTAGGAGAAGATCTAGAATGCTTATCTTAGCATCTAGTGCGTTCAGCGCATCAATGCTACCTCGGAATTTATTAACGAGTTGGCGTATCTCTGTTTCGGTTGAACATACTTTACCCGGTGATTCTAGGATCTGTTTAATATATTCAGCAGCTATTAATTTTGGCGAGTGATACCTGCTCACGAGAAGGTCATAAGCTACAGTAAAATTGGAGTCTGAAATGCCAATATTCCTAATAGCATCCTTGGCTTCACCTTTAAGCGAGGATAACATGTAATGAAACTTCTCAACATTTGACAGATCATTGTTATTAACTATCAGGTTCTGAAAGGTGTCCCTGAAGTGAAGCCAAGTTGTTAATGTACCGTCAAATGTAGGGAGCTTGATTTCTGGCAATTTTATTTGCCTTGCTACATCATTGGTTGAAAGAGAACGTACTTCGTCAGCTAAATGTGAAGTCTGGGAAATGATAGCCTTTCTAAGCTTAGCTTCCAGAAGATCGCTATTATTTTCGAATTCCTGGTGGTAATCGATATGTGAATCGATATTTTCGTCATCATTTAGCTCGAGTTCAGTTTGAATGTATTTGAAATCTTCCTTAAGAGAAAGTAGCCTATTCAGTTTTACTTCGATTAAGGTTGCGTCTGCCGTATCAAGTTCTGAGTTCACAAAGCTTTGTATGCGTGTTAAACCGGCTTTAAGAACGGATCTTTTCTTCATTAGAGCTCTCTTTGTATCGGGATCCATATTGCATTTGTAGAGATTAATACGAATGATTGGTGTCGTCTTTACGACGTGTCAATTCCGTCTAATTTCCGCCTTCTAAATCATGTGGCACGAATGTAACCGTGTAGAATTTCCGTGCCATGGATAATAGTTCTCATATGTCACACTAGATGACGCTACTTGTCATTATAACGATGTGCAATCCGTTGTTTTGTACAGGTCGCTTATTCTCTTTGGCACAAGTTAGTTTGTAAACACTGCGGTAGATGTCGTAATCGAAATGTCCAAGGCAATGCGTTGAAAACACACAAAATCAACATGTTTCACGAAATTGATGCAGTAAGTAATAGTATTTCATTAGATTATATCCTTTGATACCTTGTAAATACCAAAACTTGCCAGGTTCATGGAGTTTGCCGTTGAAATCCACATCCAGGCCGGAGGACCAATGTTAGGAATGTATCTTCGAACACCATATTTATTAACATTCAACTGTTTGATATATGTACCAACACAAATATTTACAAGAAAAGGTAAAAATTTCCCAAACAGGTGTTTTATGACTGTTCTTTTGTCAACCACAAGCCAACAATAATAATGTTACAGTGTTTACTTTGTATTTTATATTTGACTATACAAGACACTATTTTGTGATTTTAAAAAATTCACAGGAGGATAATATTTCTGTTTGTTGTTCAAATTTTGGACACTAGTACACATTTATTATGACACAGAAAGTAATGATACCAGGAATCTATGAATTATGAATTTGGAATTGTATATTGAATGGGACATACTTTGCTTGGTTATAGCGCTGGGTAGGATTGAAATGTGCCAATATAAAAAGCAAGAACTTCATTGCAACACATACTTGACTAACAATTAATTTAAGTACCAAAAAAAAAAAACCAACAACAACAATCAGAGATGCTCACATTTATCTTCAATAGGGTGCAGGTTGTGAATCAAAACAGGCTCATGTTCTTCCATTTGCAGTATCAGTATATTTCCTGTACTTGTAGCAATTACAGCATAGGAACTATCCATAGTAAACAGTATATGATGTGAAGGACCACATTCCGGAGGTATTCCATGAATTTTCTTCACACATGGTTCTTCAGCATCCTATAAACAGTAAATGGAATGTATTACAAATATTGCAAAATAGAAATTCTAGAAATGTTTGTATAAACAATTCAAGGTATGTACCATACTTTTCTGCAAAATGTACAGAGTGATTTCATAAATGGTAGACAACGTAACAATCTTTATAATACGTAGACTTTCACGACCACTGAATGACATAATAATACTTAATTTGGGAATATTAGGTTGTGTAATGTTAATAATCTGCAGACGTGTTTCGATCCTGTAACCAAAACTGTCTTCAGAGCAATAACAAATAATGTATTGGCAACTGCCACTCCATAGTAACCACACTCAAGATGAGAGAGAGACCCTTTTAGATATATACTTCATTGCAGGGCCTCCAGAGTCAAAGAGAAATATGCTGATGAGTTAACTCTGAAGGATAGCCATGATCTAATCAGTATACAGCTGTTACCTTTGTTAAAATTATTTGGGTGTTTAACAATTTATATCACCTCATGAATGATTCTAGGTATAAAATGTTCCTCTTTATAAATGACAGAAGTTGCATCAGAAATGATTTGATGGTCATTATGTATGGCATGTTCGGCCACAGCAGACTTCTCTGGTTGGCAAAGACGTAAGTGCCCGCAATGTTCATTACCCTCGTTGCTACCTTCCTACATGTTTGGCCAACATAAACCGATCCACAGCACCAAGGAATCATATATATTCCAGCACAGTTTAAACGAATAGGAACTTTGACAGATAGCAAGCAATTGCCTAGGATATTAAGCTTAAAATGGTCTTGATATTGCGCCTTCTGAGAATATTGCCAATCCTATCCATGACAGATTGTACATATGGCAAGAAGGCCAGACTCAAAGGACGAGAATCACGTGACAAATCTGTCTTTTGGCTTAGGATGTAGCACTTCATCAATCTGTTTCCTTGAGTAGCCATTGTTCAGGAATGTTCTGGTTAGGAACTCAAGTTCACCATTTAATTTATCCTCAAACCTCCTTTGCTTGGCTGGTAAGGGTGTTAAGCACAGCAAGCTTTTGTCAACGATGGTGATGAGAGGACCCGTGACGATATCTATTAGTATAGGTGGGTTTACAATAAGCCAGATGACCTATCTAAAGTTCCATCTGATGGTACAATATTTGAAGAAAATTATGGTGTTGCCATGGGATCACCATTGGCACCAGTCATCGCTAATTTCTATATGCAAGATTTTGAAGAGTGTTGTCTTCAATAGTGCACGCTCAAGCCTTCCATCTGGATGAGATTTGCTGATGACACATTTGTTATCTGGCCCCATGGTGAGCACGAATTATCCATATTTTTGGATCACTTGAACAGCATACATCCAAAATTATAAAATGTGACAACTGCACAGTGGCTTTAATTTCCCATGCCAGTACAATTATGTTGCATATTTTGTCAGAAAGACTGACTCACTTCTTACAATGGCAAATTTCCTCTGAAAAAGGTAGTTATGTTAAATGAAAAGTACCAGAGAAGATTCTCAACATAAGGCAACTGAATGAGAAAAAACAAGGAATTCGACATCCCCACAGTTCTATGTTTCCTAGGCTACAAAAAAGCTTTCAGTTCTGCCCAATAACAAACGCTGTCGACAGTCCTTTGAGAAATGGGAACCCCTAAACATTTAGTGTGGGTGAAAAAAAATCTGTATAATGCAAACACAGCTAGTTAGGTAAACAAGAAACATTACAATGATTTTGAAGTGCACAAAGAAGTTCAGCAAGGTTGCATTCTATCCACAATTCTATTTATATATAGGGAGTATATATAGAGAATGGAATAAAGTAACAATGGGTGGTCGGAAGAGTACAAACTTAAGAGATTCATAGATGATACTACCCTCATCACAGCAGATGAGGAAGAATTAGCAGTTCTACTCAAAAGAGTTGAAGAAGACAGTCAAAAACTAGATCTGGAGATCAATCGTCAGAAAGCAAAAATAAATGACATGCCCAGATATAACCAACTTTCTGGAAGATGTATTACAGGGAGTCCTGAAACTGTATCCAACTTCACATATCTCAGCACAACTATTACCAGCAGTGGAAACTGCTACAAGGCAATCAAGTGCAGAATCGCAATGGCATTGAAGGTAATGTCACAAGTTAATCCCATTTAGAAAGACCATTTCATTTTTAAAGCAGTCGAGGTTTGGCTAGTTCACACATTCATCTTCGGCATCTTCATTTATGGTGCCGAGATGTGGACCATTGGCGCACCAGAGAGGAAGAAAATATATGCTTTTAAGATGAGATGTTGGAGAAGAATGCCCTGCATTTTGTTGAAGGACTCAACTATATTTTAATGTAAAAAACATTGCCTTATATTCTGGCCAATACAGTACTAACTGTATCTTTTGAAATTCCATTATTTCCAACCATTATATGAAAAGAGTCAATAGTATTAAATCTAAGCAAACTCTAACATCTGATTTGTCTGTGCTTGCAGAGTAGTTCCGTAAATGGATGCTTCGATCTAATGCATCAAAAACAGAGGTGACTTGCTTCCATCTCAACAACAGACAATCCAATAGGACTCTGGAAGTCTACTTTGATGGTTACACAACTTACCTACAATAAGGAATCAACATATCTGGGAGTCACGCTAGACACATATCACAAAAACTGCTGAGAACAAGAAACAGCATCATACAAAAGCTTTGTGGAACCACATGGGGATCATCCACCACAACTCTACAGACGTCTCATTGAGCTTGGTATACTCTGCAGCGGAGTACCGCGCGCCAGTATGGTTGAACAGCGCCCATACTAACAAAGTTGATGTCCAACTTAATAGTACTATGCGCATTATTACAGGAACAATAAGGTCTACTCCCACCATCTGGCTGCCTGTCCTAAGTAACATACCACCCCCTAACCTGCGAAGGAAAGTAGCTTTGATCAGAGAATACAACAAGATCCTAGCGAACCCTGGACAACCGGTACACTCTGACATCTCGGACCTCAAAATCAAATGACTTCATTTGAGACATACACCTCTTGCAGCCGACATCAATCACACTGGGTTCAACATCACCGATTCCTGGAGGGAAGAATGGATGTAAAATGCTCCAGCTATATGCCTGGAAATGCCATGCATCGATAAGACAGTTCCAGGGTCTGATCAACCTCGTAAGGTATGGTCAATGCTCAACAGACTCAGGATGGGACACAAAAGATGTGGGAATAGGGAACATGCATGATCCGGGGTTTTAATTAAAAATATGCTAATCTGATTCAAAATTGCATGCAGAATTCAAAAATGTGATCAGAATGTACAAATAATAACTCCAAACATGATAAAAATCTACGAAAATGTCACGTCAAGCAAGTACGCGATCTCATTGGCCTGACGTCATCGTACAGGTTGACTGAATTAGCAGATGAAATAACACATAGTGTGCTGTGAGAAGCAGGATACACTTCACGTATTTCTACTTTACGTTAGTGTCTAGTATGGTTAAATTCGAGGTCTATACATTGGATAATAATCTGAGTGGTATATTTTAGACTTAAAATGAATCCTGCGCAGACAGTGAGGCAGAAAACTTATAAATGGTGTAGAGTTCCGATGTGCAATAGCACATCGCATACCATACCAAACAAATTGTTTATAAACGTTCCAAAGACGCTAAAACTAGGGAGAAATGGATTTTGGCGAGTTGGAGAAATGCTGGTGATATATCGGAAAAGTCTACAGTTTATTTTTTTGAAGATTTTAATGTAAGATGAATTTGTTTGAATTTTCAAATCACTTTTCCATGTCAGCTGTTCTAGTGGTAAAACTTTAAATTTTAATGTATGATGCTTTATTTAAATGCTTCAATTACATCTTGGAATATGAAAGTAATAAACAGTGCATTAAATAATGCTGATTATTAAAGTATTCTCCAAACCTAACCTATGTTTTGGGTGATCTATGTCAAGATAATAAATCAAAGGGGTTATGAACCATTTTGACAGCTCTAATTCTACCAATATATCTTGGCATGGGACAGTTATGTCTTTATTGAAGAGCCTAATTGGTAAAGAAATTTAGGCTACATCTAAATACTCTATAATGTAACAAAGAATAGGCGTGTACATCATGAAAGGAAACAACGTGAATTTAACAAATGTATAACTCTACACAAAACCAATGCTTGTCTGTTGGGGTCTTATAAGTTAACAATGCTCAGTTATAATAATTATCATAATATTAATGAAATAAATAACATAATTGCACACAGGTGAAAATAGTGATGTAAGTGTTTAAAATATAATCCAACTTAGCCTAAGTTTTAGGTTATACAAGCCAAGTCAATAAACCGAAGGGTAAAAATACCGCGCGAGTTGGCCGTGCGGTTAGGAGCGCGCAGCTGTGAGCTCGCATCCGGGAGATAGTGGGTTTTGAACCCCACTGCCGGCAGCCCTGAAGATGGTTTTCCGTGGTTTCCCATTTTCACACCAGGCAAATGCTGAGGCTGTACCTAAGCCCACGGCCGCTTTGTTCCCATTCCTAGGCCTTCCCTGTCCCATCGTCGCCATAAGACCTATATGTGACGCTGTGACGTAAAGCAAACAGCAAAAAAAAAAAAAAAGGTAAAAGTCACAGCACCCAAAGACATTCCTGTATTGAGCAACTAAAATGTCACCAGGACACTTTTCTTTCCTGATATGCTCAGCTTGTTAAAAGCCAAATGTAATTAGGGTTACTGGCTTCACGCCCCGCTAACTACTTCTACGATTTTCGGAGACGCCGATGTGCAGGAATTTAGTCCTGCAGGAGTTATTTTACGTGCCAGTAAATCTACCGACACGAGGCTGACGTATTTGAGCACCTTCAACTACCATCGGACTGAACCAGGATCGAACCTGCCAAGTTGGGGTCAGAAGGCCAGCACCTCAACAGTCTGAACCACTCAGCCCGACTTGTGAAAACTAGATGAAGTCATATTTATCTTTATCTTGTTTAACTTTTTCCCTCCACAAAGATATTTAATTCTCCTTCATGGGCCCCGGAAGTGGGTAGGCCAGTTGTCCCAACCATAAATATATATTTTTGGGGGGGAATGATAGATTATAGCCCTATAGTACTATGATCTTTCTTTCTTTCCTTCTTTCTTTCTTTCTTAATCAGTTTATCCTTCAGGGTTGGTTTTCTCTCGGACTCAGCGAGGGATTTAACCTCTACCACTTAAAGGGCAGTGTCCTGGAACGTGAGACTTTGAGTATGGTGAGGAGGGCCATTACCTCGCCCAGGCGGCCCAACCTGTTATGCTCAACAGGGGCCTTGTTGGAGGATGGGAGGATCGGAGGGGATAGACAAGGAAGAGGGAAGGAAACGGCCGTGGCCTTAGGTGCCTGGAGGAGAAGTAGGAAAATACGAAAAACCACTTCGAGAATGGCTGAGGTGGGATTCGAAACCCTTCTACTCAGTTGACCTCCCGAGGCTGAGTAGACCCCGTTCCAGCCCTCGTACTATTTGTTTTCAACTTTCATGGCAGAGCCGGGCCTCCGGGAGAGGCACACATTAACCACTACACCACAGAAGCGCACTAGTACTATAATGCTACCTATATGTTTATGTTAGTGCTGAAATCCGATTTCTTACTTTACTAATGCTGAAAGCCCGAAAATGTAATGTTATTCTTTAATAGGGGAATCAGTCTAGAAGGAAATGTTGAAAGTGATGTGATATATATCCAGGTTCGTTGTTATCCTAATACTATGGGTTACAGTACATTGCACGTATATAAAAGACGCCACTTACAAACTTGCTTTTTATCCGCGAATTTCTGCGGCCACAAAAGTCACTATTTTTCAAGAATGATGACATTTTCGCATGATAGATTGTCTGATTGTGCTGTTTTGAACCTTTCTTCTGTCATTTTGAAGTTATTCGCGATCATGAATAATAAACAATCGGCTTTTAGCAACGGCTGATGCACAACGGCTGGTAGAGCTCCATGCGGTACTGGATCGTGACGTCACAGCGCGCCGCTTACGTCAGAGGCCGTTTCACTCGCCTTGCGGAAAGGCACTATTAAATATTTTTTTAATGGTAGAAAACAAGGCAACTTACCACAATGTAATACGTTTACGTACTATTTCATTGGTGTACTTTTCAAAAGAAATATTTTTGAAAATGATGCATGTTCCCAATTCACTTTTTAAATGGCGAATGCTGTCCTCACCGGTATGCGACTGTGGTGCACTGCGACAAACTATTAAGCACAGCGGAGAGGAATGCAGCATCAGAGCATATGGAGGGCCATATGAAGACTTCTTGTTAGCAACCCCAAAATATATTGAATACATACAAGGTCTAGATGTTTGTAGTTTGGTTCATTGATTATTGTTGTTCATTTGTAATAATGTATTTCTATGCCATACGATAAATAAATAAATAAATAAATAAATAAATAAATAAATAAATAAATAAATAAATAAATAAATAAATAAATAAATAAATAAACAAACAAACAAACAAATAAATAAATAAATAAATAAATAAATAAATAAATAAATAAATAAATAAATAAATAAATAAATAAATAAAATCTTAGTTATTAATACCTGCAGTATGGGAGAAAGAAGCCAGTTTCTGTTCGTGGGATATTCTAACCTCACTCAAATTTCATCAACTACCTTACTAAAACTGTTTTTAATAATCTGTACCTTTATAGAAATTCTGCATCAGTCTGATTTTCAAGACATAACATTAAAAAAGAAACTTCTCCTATGAGGAATATTGCCAAAAAATCTAAATATGGTACAGCAAATACACATCCAAACCACGATTCATCAGTCAAAATGTTACACATTTAACACCAGGCAACAGTGATATTAACGTGCAGTTTAATAAATATTGTTAACATTCGTTGATGAAACTCATTCTTTTTGTTAATTTGAATGTTAAAATCATTTTAAAACTTGTTAAGTAGAAACTGGACATTGCATCGCTAGTTCTTCTGTCACTCTTGTTCAGAGAGCTTCTGGGACAGGCAATGATCAGTGAACTCCATTTTGCCCTCTCTTTCTTCTGATCCACTTTGAGAGAAGAAATGGGTGTAAAATAACTGGGAATGACGAAGAGAGAGTCAATCTATGTGAAGAACAGCAGTGTATGATGATCAGGAGACTGTCATTGTCCTTTTGTGTTTTCATTCTCTTTCTCCCTCTGCCCACTCTGAACTGCCATTGCGTTTATCTTATGCATTCCTTTTGATGTTCCCATCTTTCTACATATGGTGTGATTTGTACTTCCTTTGTTTGTCCTTTTCCCATCTGGTTTGTTTGTCAAGTTAACAAGGGTAACTAAACATGTAGAAACATCAATGACATAGAACTGATTTGGGAAACAATAAATAAGGCATTATTTAGGAAGCAGTAGAACTATTAGGATTTTTAAGCATGCTTACCATTGTAAATGTGAAGAAGCATGTGGTTGTTGGAGTTGAATAAGCCAGCCACTTAGAATTTCCACTAAGTGAAGCACACACAATTGGTTCTCCTCCTCGACTATATAGGGTCAATAATTTGACAGGCTGCGGAATGTCTGAAATTTCTGCTAGCTTCCACACTTCCAAACGAGAAACATACCGCAGAAACAAGCAACGAGCTTGTCGACAAACCACAGCACATGGTCCCTGAAACAATTATCATTAGAAACTGAATTAAATCAATAAAAGCAACATCACTAAACACAAGCCAAAGAGTCCAACTGAGGCTACCTGTGATGGGTACTGGTTGAACATTAAGAGTATTGACTGATTAATTAATATCATAATAACTACAAAAGCAACTACAGGGTGCAGCAGAAATAAATCCCAAATGTTAAATGCAAACAACAAAGCAACGCTAGAAGCTATTGATTTTATTTTTCAGTTTGAAAGAGCAGTGTTCACCATTTATTTCACATGTCACAGCTTACGTTGGTAGACTTGAGCAATGGAAATAACTCCCAAATTTCCCACTACTCTTTCTCAGGCATTAGTGGTGATGCATGCAGCATTGTGGTGGCCTTTCACAACATGTGTCCTACCACGTCAGTCGCCATCAGGGCACTTGTTATGGGTCGCCGTTTTGAAAAGAATAGATTTGACTTCAAGAATGAAGCTGCCTGGTAGGGCTCGTAGCATTCAAACACCAGAGAACATCCGTGCAGTGAAACAAGCCGTTAATGCTATCTCGTCTGTAGGAATGCAGTTGCTATAGGACTAGCTGACTGCACCGTAATGAGAATTTTACACAGAGAAATTAAGTTCATTCCTTAGAAAATGGTGGGTGTGCAGGAACACAGTGAACATGATTGTGTCAAATGCAAAGCATTTTGTGGGACTATTTTGTAAGATGATGCTGCTGACGCCAGTCCACTGTCAAGTGACGAAGTTCACTTTTGTCTGTAGGGGTATATTAATAAGCAGAATTTCCATTACTAGGCAGAAACCAATCATCAACAACTCCATCAGCAACCTCTCCACAGTGGACATGTTACTGTCTGGTGGGCTGTCGATGAGTCCAGATTTATAAGCCCATATTTCTTTTAAAGAGGAGGACATAACTGTGACAGTAACATCCGATCATTACTTACAGATTCTACACAACTTCCTGCAGCCAAAACTCAACTAAATAGTAAATTCTGCTGCATGGTTCCAGTAGGATGATGCCACTGCACATACACAGCAAGAGCAGCAGTGAAATTCCTAAGAAAAACATTTCCAGGGTGTCTGATCTCCTTTCGAGGTGACATTTTGTGACCAGCTCATTCCCCCCAATCTTGGGCTTTGCAACTTCTTTATCTGTGGATACCTGAAGGCTCAAACCTACCAAGGTAAGTCGAGAACACTAGACGACATGAAAGCTGGCATCCATCAAGAAATTAAGGCAAAATCATTAGAATGACCAGAAGAGTAACGCAAAACTTCAGACAGAGACTTGAAATTGCATAGAAAAGAACAGCTGGCATTTAGAGGATATCATTTCCAAAACCAAGTGATGGTGTATGTGAAGTAAATGAAAACACAGCTCCAAATCGTGAAAGAAATTTCTGGTATTGATTTTTTTATTTACGTATATTTAACATTTGGGAATTATTATTCTAATTATTATTATTATTATTATTATTATTATTATTATTATTATTATTATTATTATTATTATTATTAATGGCAGATGTATTAGTTGAACATTAAGAAAGTGTCCTACAAAAACTGAAAAGCTTAACGAATACAGGATATATTAAGAAAGATATGAAGGAAGATATCTTAATTGTGTGAGTGCTTTGGAAGAATATTGCGATGTAACAAAAAGGTTCTGAACACTGATAATGCTAATACTAAAGATATAGCGATCTCAGAAATTGAGGTTAACAACAGCCAGAGAACAGTTACGGCAGATGAAGAAGACAGCAGTTTCACGATACAATTAGTGCCATCTAGTAACATCAATCAGGATATGTCCGGCTCCATTGCTAAATGGTTAGCGTGCTGGCCTTTGTCACAGGGGTCCCGGGTTCGATTCCCGACAGGCTTGGGAATTTTAAACATAATGGGTTAATTTCGCTGGCACGGGGGGCTGAGTGTATGTGCCGTCTTCATCATAATTTCATCATCATCATCATCATCGACGCGCAGGTAGCTTACAGGTGTCAAATTAAAAGACCTGCATCTGGCGAGCCAAACTTGTCCTCGGACACTCCTGGCACTAAAAGCCATACACCATTTAATATAATTTTTATTCTGGAAATAATACTCTCCAAGACCCACCACACAACAATACTTAGGGAACAAACCATGCTCTCTACCGGGCGAATTGGCCATGCAGTTAGGAGCGCGCAGCTGTGAGCTTGCATCCGGGGGATAGTGGGTTCGAATCCCAATGTCGGCAGTCCTGAAGATGGTTTTCCGTGGTTTCCCATTTTCACACCAGGCAAATGCTGGAGCAGTACCTTAATTAAGGCCACGGCCGCTTCCTTCCCATTTCTAGGCCTTTCCTGTCCCATCGCCGCCATAAGACCTATCTGTGTCTGTGCGACGTAAAAAAAAAACATGCTCTACATGAAATCTAGTGGGGAAAACCGGAGTAAAAACTGCCATATAGAACAAGAGGCATCACACACTTGTGAAGTTTTAAGGAATAGTCGCCAACTATACTACTCTCCATACATGTCTCAAGTAACTATTGAGAAGGGGAATGAAGAAATGAACTCGGTTAATGAAATCAGCCAGCAGATAATGGAGGATCAATTCAGGGAGGAGAAACATCTTGAGACTGCCTGGGTACTAGTGAAAAGCATGCGGTCTATTCCACTTAAGAATTTGAAGATGGAAATTCAGAATGGTTTTATGGAAACTGGAGAAAGCACTTGATACTGGAATGACATGCAGGACATTCTGGAAGAGAGCAAGGGAAAATCTTATACAGGAATCAGCAGCTAAAGATATGGATGAATTGCCTATGAAACCATTAGTGACGAATGAAGAGGATGAAGACAATGGGAAATGGGTCAAATTTCTCTCCAAGAAGAATAAGAAGAGAGAATCAAAAAGGAATAAGGAAATTCAACTTACAGAGCCGATTCTGGCAGAATGGAATTCATTGATAGCGGGGAAAATCAAGAGAAACAGAATTAAAATTAAGGGATCATTTAGAAGTTGAGTTTATCAAACCAACAAGAGGCGAGAGCTATGCGGAGTTTTGAAGGACATTCAGAGTAAAATACAACCTGTGACAATAAAGTTTGGTGAATAGTCCTGTACTATCAATATAGATGAACAATGCACGACAGTGACCTTATTGTCTTTAAAAATAATCCACTCCCATAACTATGCACTGCTGAGATCGGCGATACATGTCCTGGAAATTTTGCAAGAAGGCTTCATTTGGGATGGTGTTCAAAAGCCTCGTCATGTTTTGCTGGATGTCAAGAATATCGTCAAATCTCTTTCCTTTCAAAGCGAGTTTGAGTCGTCGGAAAGGAAGAAGTCTGGAGGATTGAGATCTGGCGAGTATGGGGGATGTTCAAGTAGCATCACCCCCTGTTTTGCCATGAACTGTTTGACAATATTGGCTGTGTGTGGGCGGGTGTTGCCATGGACAAAAAACCATGAACCTTGTTGTGCATACTGGGGTGTTACCCTGCGTAGACGTTTCATGAAACAGGTCAAAATTTCAATGTACTGTGCAGCATTCAATGTCATTCCCTCAGGAAGAAATTCCTTGTGGATAATGCCTTAACTATTGAAAAAGGTGATAGTATTGTTTTGATGCGTGACGTTTTGCTCGGACCTTTTTCCAGCGAGGGAATTCCGGACGCCATTCCATGCTTTGCTGTTTCGTTTCAGGGTCGTACCTGAGACACCGGGTTTCATCCTCAGTGATGATGCAGATCAAGAAATTTGGTGTCGCATCCGCCGTTTCGACAAACTCCTGTGAAGCATCTAAACGTGCCTGCTTCTGATCGTCCGTCAAGTGATGTGGCAAAAGACAAGAACATGTTTTCCTCTTCCCTAAATTGTGGGTAGTGATATGTCGCACAGATTCACGGTTAATCTGCAGTTCATCTGCTATCATGCGCACAGTTAATCGCCGATCATTCGTGATTAATGTCCTCACCTCAATGTTTTTGTCATTGACGGTGGTCGCCGGTCTTCCGCAATGGAGGTTGTCAGAAACACTTTCCCGGCCTCCTCAAAAATGGGCGAACCACTCGTCCACTCACTTCAAGGACAGTGTTTGATCTTCATAAACACGTACCAGCATCGCATGCGTTTCTTTCGGTGTCTTGCCAAGCTTAAAACAAAACTGTACATTGATCTTTTGGTCGTTCATGTTCCTGTTCGCAGTTCAGAACCAACGCACTAAACATGCACTGTGTCAAACAGGTCTTCCATGGCACACACACGATGCTCAACTGAACAACATTGGGAGCAGGTGGTCAAAGCCTGCTGCTACGCAGGTGCAGCGTTGTGTTTCGCCAATGTTGGCGGATTGACCGTTCTGACTTCATTCACCGAAATTTATTTTCACAGGTTGTAAAACCAGAGGACAGTGGCGTGAGCATTCAATCTATTTGCAAAACACAAGGTGGGCCAATTCTTCTCGAGTTCAATAAAGTCACACAAAATTAGAATAGAGAGACTGTAATTTTAATAAATCTCTGAGAGATGTCCTTGGACAAAATGGGGATGTGAAGACTTTAAATCCTCGTACTACCTTGGAAATTCAGGACATGGAGTGTGTCACCACTGCTTTAGATGTAGAGGGTAAGATGGGATTTTGGGAATTTTGAAGGAGAATAAAAAGTCTTAATTATAAATCCGAACAGGAGAGGGCAGAATCTTGCCATTATAGCGATAGAAGATAAGAAGGCTCAGAAATGATTTAAGATAGGTCAAATGAATATAGGATGGTTATACTGTAGAATCCAGAAAAGGAACATGGTACCTCGTTGCTTCCAATGTCTATCATACGGACATCAGACACATAACTGCAAAGGCATCGAGAGATGTAAGCTTTGTTTTGAGTGTGGAGAAGCTGGACACAAGGCTGCAGGTTGTAAAGCAAAGCCACTATGTGTAATTTGTACAGACATTGATGTTGAAGAAGCAAAGCAAAATCATGTTCCTGGTTCAGGAGCGTGAATAGCATTTCGTGAAGCTCCTGAAAAGGCTAAAATAAGTGGTAAATAATGCAGATTATTCAGGCAAACATACACTGGAATCGAACTGCAAACGATCTTTTAATGCAGACAACCTTTCAGATAGATATTTTTCTCCTCAGTGAACAATAGAAGGAAAATGTATACATGTTGTTATATAGATCAAATGATGACATCAAGCGAGTTCACTCATTCTAATGCTTTTGTAGTAGCACTAATTATTTGGCTCCAACTGCCATTAAACTGTCTCTTAAAGCATTCCTCGATTATGTGTATTATGGTCTGTTCTGACGTTCTTCAATCATAAAGAAGAGAGTCTAGTGTTCAACATTTATGCGTTATGGACTGCAAAGCTGCATGGTCAATGTACTGCTTTCAGTTCTCATCATCATCAATGTCCCACTCCAGTCACCAGGGTGTGGTTAACAAGCCTCCTCCACTCCTTTTTGTCCTTCCACTTTTCCTGCTCCAATACTTCCACCACATCCAATCCAGCTTCTCTAATGTCCTTCCAAATCTAATCCATCCACCTTCTTCTTGGTCTTCCAACTGATCTCTTTCTCTTAACTTCTCTTTCCAATTCCCTTCTTGCTACCCGTTCCTTTCCCATTCTTTTTACATGTCCGAACCATCTCAGTCTTGCTTCCTGTACCTTCTGTACTAACGGTTCTATACTTAGCTCTTCTCTGATTTTAATATTTTGAATTCTATCTCTTCTTGTCTTTTTAACCAATGTTCTTAAAAATTTCATTTCTACTGTTTGGATCTTACTATCTTCTCTCTTTTTAGTGAACAGCGTTTCTAGTCCGTATGTTACAATTGGTATAAAATACTGTTTATATAAAGTTAATTTCGTTCTCTTGGGTACTTTGTCATCCCAAAAAAGCTCTCTGACTTGATGATAAAATGTTGTACCTTTATTTAGTTTCAGGATTGATTTCATTACTTCCATTAATAATGCTACCCAGATATGTAAACCATTCTATATTCTCTAACCATTCTCCGTCTATGTTCACTTGGCTTCTCTTTTTCTCTTCAGTTTCTTCTTCAATTTTCAGTACTGAGGGCCTTGAATTTTATTCCTGGTTGGGTCGGGGACTTAACTGTGAATGGTGTGTATGGACTAGGTGGCCCTTTCATGATACATTTCTCTTCATTCACACACAACATATGTATTGTACTTTACTACTAACCACCAAAGGAACACGCAATAGTAAATACATCTCTTCACATATGGTAGGCACCAGGAAGGACATCCAGTCATAAAACTGGGCCAAAATCAGATCAACTGCTGATCAAAAAAAAAAGGGGGGGAGAAAAAGGCCAGATGAGGAAACAAAAGGATCATGGACTTGCATATTTTGTTTTGTGGCCACAACTAATTCTGTTTAACTCTCTCTCTCTCTTTTACTTGTACAGACTAAGGTACACCATATACATAATTTTTTTCTTTCTTGTATATTAGTTTTTCAAGCAGTTTCTTGTAGACACTAAGAAGAGCAATTGGCCAGTAGTATCAGGGGTCACCCCTTTAGGCTTTCATGGTTAAAGAGATTGCTGGACATTTTGCTTAAAGTCTGCTGGTACCCGATCCCTTCTCGTGCAATAGGGTATAAGTCCCTAAGCCATATTCTTTCGTATTTTCACATATAGCCTACATGATGAGTTCTGAAATGCCTCCACCTAACTAGAAGCTTTCCTTATTTTGAATGATTTGATGGCATTCTCAATTTCAGAGTCTGTAAATGAGGAGCTAAAAATGGATTTAATGGTCTGAAGTTTTTCTTGTACCTTCTCCATGTTATGGCTGCCCGGGTGGGCATTTTCTGCCAGGAATTGATGTGCTGAGCGACTTGTAATGGGGTAATACCTGATTCTACCCTACTGACCTGTAGGGTGGCTGCTCTAGCCATCTCAGTCCAAACCATGCTCTGTGACTCAGCTGGGTAAAGTTTAGACCTTGCAGTCCATTGGCCAGGCAGCACCATCCTGGAGGTTGTCTGCACAACAGGCCCCATAATCCTATTCACGGACAACTTTCAACAGGAAGGAGGAACATGCGTTCAACAACATACAGTATACCTAGTGTGGCCATAAATAGTGTTACATATTATAATACAGGTGGGAAAAGAGAAATACAGTACAATATTTATGTATGAAATAACATGTATTTATACAAAGGATTTCGGGAATACTTCTCAAAATGTTCCCTTTTCTTCTTGAAAACAGACCTATTATCTTTCTGGATACACAATGATGATGTCACATACAATGTTCATGGCTACAACAATACTCAAGGCTCCTTTTAGACTGTCAATGTTAAGATATCTCTTCTTGCACACTGATCACTTCTACTTGAACTGTTTTTAGCTTAATGTGCTGGTATGTCTACATTGCATACCAGTCAAATATTAATCAATTACAGTAAAACCTTGTTAATTCGAAGTTGTTGGGACTAAATAAACCGGACTTTGAATTAACCACCAACACGTAATTAAGAAATGCCAACCCTTGCGGCGTCACAATGTATTCTAAGACCCATTACTGAACCTTGATTCACAGTTTAAACCTAACAAATGCCATGGTATTCAATTAATGCACTTGGATAACTCACCGGCAAACATAACCTCACGCAATGAAATCAAAAGAAATAAAACATGATTCAAAGACGAGCAGAAATCTATACTGGCTCCCCTGTGCAAGTGCTTTATTCATTCGATTACTGTACTGTATCCATTTTAGATGCCTTATGCTTGTACAAAAAGTACCCGATGCCCTTAAAACATCGCGGTTTATCGAACTTTCCTATGACAAGGGAAGAAAGACTCTTGCTTCCGTCCACGTTACAACAGTACAGTGACTATACTTGTACGATTTCCCGCCATGGCACTTCTAAGACCCATTAATGCATGCAATCACCGTGAGTCTCAGTTTAAACTTTTCAAATGCCATGAAAAATACTATTTCAGAAATATATCCAACAAGGTGCATTTACATTATTCAAATAATGCACTTGCATAAAACAATGGCAAACATAACCTCACGCAATGAAAGGAAGAAAAACATGATTCAAAGACGAGGAAAAATTATGCTGACTCCCCTGTGCAAAAGCTTTATCTTTTGGATTACTGTACTGTTTGCATTTTTAGATGCCTTGTACTTGCATGGAAAGTGCCGGACGCACTTAAAACATCGTGGCTTTTTGAACTTTCTTATGACGGGGGAAGTAAGTCTGTTAATAAACTTAACTATGATAGGTTAATATTGTGTTTGGTCCGTATTGACGGTCTGAATGTATAATATAACTATTTATAATAGTTTATTTAAATCCGCCTTGATCAATACACTCATTAAATGAAAGAAACACTATTTATTAAACCATACATGTTTTGGATTTAAATGAACTATTATAAATAGTTATATTATACATACGGAAGTAAGTCTATCGCTTCTGTGTGCACTGCATAGCAACAAAGTACATTTCCCGGCTGGCAATTCTCTCCTTTAAAACCGTAAGTCCGTTTGGCCTCAGCATTTAAAAAAATAAAACAAAAAACAATGCAGTTTCATCGGAATTGACATTATTGTTTGGTGCGTATGAATTGATTATAGGCTATAAGCCTCACTTTTTTGCCATCTGTCGGCATTGCCAGTGTTCATGGATTCTATCTCTCCGCACACTGCCTGCTACGTGATATTGTCGTGTTCCTTAAAACGCCGAATACAAATTAATTACAATTCCGCCTGAACTTAGCAGATATGAAACACACTGTAGACATGCCAAACTGGGTGAAAGTGCGCAAAGTTACCCCTGCACGTTCCAGAAGACGCATTCTTTCATGACGCGGAGAAATTTTGAATTTAAGTTACTCTGTAAAATACTAATTTTTTTTTCAAAATGTAAAGGCAGTTTCGAATTAAAAGTCTGAATTTCGGTAACAGGACTGGCATTGTTCTTCGAATTACAAATTATCCGTATTTCAAATTAAACTATTTAAATAACGTGCAAAACCATACCTCATGTTTCTGGGAACGAGAGCTGCTTCGAATTAGGTGAGATTTTGAATTTACCAATTTTGAATTATCGAGGTTCTACTGTAATTTTCTTTCAAGATGGTGGTGAGGTAACCGTTCTAGTTCACTGACCACTACTGCTATTTTTTGGGATATGCTATATTCAGACAGATAATGCCATACTCTATATTTTTATTTAAATCAATCAATATCTACTCACCAGATTGCTAAAGAAACAGAAAAGGAAACAAAATGAAAATAAATAAGTTTACTTCATATTTCTTTAAACAACAGAAATAAAAGTAAATTAAATCATACCTGGAGAATAGGCGGATATTTGAACAATATTTTGGGAGGATAACTAAGGGCCAGATAACCATCCACACCTGTAAACAGACAACAGTTTAACAGGATTTGCAGAATAATATTACACATCAATAACCACCAACATTTAGTTTAATTGCATATACGAGGGCTGTTTTTTTTTTTTTTTTTTTTTTTTTTTTTCCAAGTTCCGATAGGCCATAAATAACAGATGTATTGAGATAACAAGATGATTTTATTACCAAAAGATTTGTACATTCTTACTTACTTTTCTACATAGTCACAATGAAGGTTGAGGCATTTGTTATAATGAGAGACAAGCTTTCCTACACCCTCTGCAAAGAAGTCTGCCGCCAGTGAGCTCAGGTAGGTCCTTACAGCGTCTTGAAGCTCTTCGTTGGTAGCGAAGTGTTGTCCACCTAACCATGCCTTCATTTCTCAAAAGAGGTCACTGGGTGCTAGGTCAGGACTGTACGGTGGGTGGTCAAAGACTTCCCACTTGAACTTTTGGAGAAGTTCTTTTGCATCCTTGACCATCTTTGTCATGGACATCTGTTTGACCTTCAGCAAATTTCCTACACCATTTTCTCACAACACTGTCACTCATACAGTGTTCACCGTACACTCCATGGCTAAATGGTTAGCGTGCTGGCCTTTGGTCACAGGGGCCCCTGGATCCCTGGCACGGGAGCTGGATGTATGTGTTGTCTTCATCATCATTTCATCCTTATCACGACGCACAGATCGCCTGCGGGCTTTAAATCAAAAGACCTGCACCTGGCGAGCCGAACCCGGCCTGGGATCTCCCGGCACTAAAAGCCATATGCCATTTCATTTTTTCACTCATCTTGCAATGAATTTCAGCAGCACTGCATCTTTCAGCTTGAAGGAAACTAATCACACTTCGCAACTCACAATTGGCGGGAGCATCAATCATAGCGGCCGTCGTTACTAGCCCAGCACTGGCGGCAGTTGTAGCGAGGGAGCGGCGCAATCGTACAACGTGTAGACCCACTTCCTGCCACTACGCAATTTACTTTTACAAACAGATGGAACTTGAAACAAAAAACAGCCTTCGTAATACTCTCTCTTCTAAACACACTCACTGTTGATCCTTTAGACCCTTGCATCACTGAGGAACTTAAATCATTTTTTATGTCAAGTTTTAGTGTTCAGTAATTACTAAATATTAATGTATAATTTATTAACACCAGAGAATTCTATATGCTGCCTGATGCTTATAAGAAACAAACTCTGGCAGTGAAACGTTTCTTAGGATTTTAGCAAGAGTGAGTACAAACACACCACCATAGCTGCCAACCTACACCAAAAAATATACATTTTGCAACATATGATTACACACGCTTATAAGGACCAGCTGCATGGGTTTGCAGCTCACTCTGACACTTATAAGCCCCACCAGCAGTGAATGCATTTAAACATTAATTCCCTTCTAGAATCAGAGCCTTATAATACTTCGACTATGCTCTGTAGATCTCACTTAGTTTACAAAAGAGGTATATTTATTACCCCACCTATTCAATACAATTAGTACCACATTAATAAAACATAGAAAATCTAAATATTATGGGGACATGTTTCACCCTTCTTTCATAGGGCATCATCAGCCATATTAATTTAATCTTAAAACAAACATTGTTTAGAGGACAATGACATTTATAATTTGTAAAAACTGAACTGTGATTTCTTATGATATTAACATTACGGAATAGTAGTTATAAAATATGATGTTGGGACATGATATACACAACACATGTTAAAATCATTGTAAAGAAATTTAAAATCTTGTCCAAAAGAAAATTTGTGTCATATAACATTCTAAGAACGGCGCATGTCTGGTACTGAAGTGGATCCTCTTCGTAAGAAAATTCAGCATATACTTGCTGGGGCAGTCGTCAACATAAAGATGTAAGGCTAGCCATGGATGGCACATGGCCATTTTTTGTAGGAAAGGTAGCATTGTAGAAAGTCTCCCAGGCAATTACGAAGAAAATATTCTAAATTTCCACAGACTTGTTATCTGTTTGTACCAGATAAATTTGTATTTACTCTCACAAAATGGTAATGGAGTCCAGATGTATTTATTGTACTGTAGTTTCTACAGTTTTCAACATTAATATTTAACAGAAATATACAATTAAGAAGAAAAAAAAACCTTTTTTAAATTTCCTTTCTAAAATTAGCGTATGGGGATTATTCGCATATATAAATTTACTAGCTGATGTACCTGTGCTTAGCTACGGAATTCTAAATTTTATACAGAATTCTAAGTTAGGTAGTGTAAACGTTGTGAGCAAGACTGTATTAAGTTACATAGCTTTTAACGTTGCCCTAGAAGCACGACGGGCAAGTCACCAACGTATTTTCTCAAATCAAGACTGGGTTAGGGAATTTTCGTTGTCATGGTAGGCTAGCTTGCCTACCATCACTCACAATCAGGTTGGGGAGTTTTCATTATAATGGCAGACACTCACTCTCCGCCTGCCTTTATAGATTGTCAGAAAGACTCTCTTAGTGGTTTTCCCAACTGAAATGAACATGGGTCATTACAATGACGTCGGTAGGAATGGCACGATTAAAAGCAATGCCTTCATATGAAATACTCGATCAAATGAAAAACCACACATATTTTCACTTTTAACGAACAGTACTATGCTGCCGAACTAACAGTCCAAAGCTACAGAGCTGGACATCCGTGATCAGTGTCCTTTTTTCGGCGGATGGGGGGGGGGGAGGCGTTCAAATAGTGGATAGTCCTAGGGCAAAAACTATGTCTGTTTACTTATCGGCTTCCTGGGAGTACCCGGTGAGTCGGAAAGTCTCAATTCACTACACGGGCGGGAAAGAACTAGACATGAGGGCAATTTTTCCTCCAAGTCAGAGAAGAAACCACAACTTCGCTGCTAATTTGGAATAAAATTAATGTAGATTTAATGAAAGTGAAGAGGAAGAAGCTTTTCCTAAGAAACAGCTCTTTTCAAGGTAGAATTTTGAGTTATTTAGTGAATTCTGGTACTATAATTTGGAATAGGGCTAAATTGTAATTCCAGACCAGTTCATACTACTACTACTACTAACTGAGCCTCTGACTTAAGTGTGCACACTGCTCATTCAAAACAGCGCGTCAGAGTAGGTATCGAATAGCTGGCATACTAATATGAACCAGTGTGTTACGTACCAGCAGTATCAGAAAATGTATGAACCAGAGGATTGGCATGCTAAAGAAGAAAGTTATCTAACTCCTCAGCTATTTCCCCCAATATTCAGTTAGGCTGTTCACAGTTCACCTAGAGCCACCGGCGAGTGCAGACGTACGGAGTGGAGGGTCCCTGGAGTGGGAGAAGGTAGTGTAAGTGCGGAGTGTTGGAAGTCAGCGAGGTGCTTACAGGCAATGATTGGTACAGAGCAGTACAGGGCGAGCATAGGTGGTTGGGAGGGAAGGAAGAAGAAAGAAGAAGTGAAGACAAGAAGATGCAGAATAGAACTGGATAAAATAGGATACTTTATACTTTCTGCAGCGGTGATTTTGATATTGCTTTGGATTGGGGGAGTAGAACTGAACCCAGGTCCGACTTCCAGAGGAAATATGAGCTGGGAGGACATGGAAACAATAAGAAAAATCGTAACAGAGGTGGTAGCAGAGACATGTCCCTTCGAACAAATCAAGAACATGATCAAGGAACAAACGAGGGAGTTTGAAAAAATGAAGGGGTGGTTTCAGGAAAAGATAGAAGACACAGCTTCACAGGTGAGAAGAAATGGTGAAGAAGTTTCAGCATTAAGAGAGGAGATAGGGAGATTGGAAGAGGAGATATCGAAACTGAAAGCCGACGTAGTTGTTAACACCCGAAGTCGCAGAAATAAATGCTTATTTATATATGGAGTGCAAGAGGGTAAGAAGGAAGATAAGACGAGTATAGTCTATAAAGTAGTGGACTTAATTCAGGGTAAAATGAAAATAAATTTCAGTGAAGTGGACATTGATGATGTGACAAGAGTGGGAAGATTTAGAGGTAATAGGCCTATCAAAGTGCAATTATTTTCTACACTGATGGCTGATACAGTGGTGCGTAATGCAGGTAACGTGCAAGGAGAAAAAATATGGATAAGGAGGGACATAGGAGCTGAAGAGTGGAGGAATGAAAAAACCCTTAAAAAACACATGATACGAGCTAGGCAGCAAGGGTTGAATGCAGTCATCAGAGGACAGGAATTAGTGGTGACAGGCAACAGATGGAGGAGAGTATGGTCGGTGAATAGACTGATGGACCTAGAACAGAAGATGAAACAAGATGAGGAGGCTAAGAGAAGTGTAGTGAATAACGGGGATGACAAACGAGTGGAAGATAATAGGCAAGTGAAAGATAACGAGGGTAGAAGTGTAATTATAGGAAGTAGTACTGAAAAGTGTCAAGAGAGACAGAGCGAGGTGCTAAGTGGAAGTATGAACAACGGTAAGGAAAGAGCAGTGGACGGGCAATGCAGGAGAGAGGCTGAAGATCAAAGGGGTGATGGGGGAAAGGAGAGTGAGCAACAAGAAGCTGAGAGAGCTGAGTGTAGTGGTGTAGTTAGACAAGATCAGGGTATAAAAGTAAGGCCAGTGTTAACCCGTGAGTACCTCGCACAGAATTTGAGTAGGAGCGCAGGGAGAGATAGAAGATTTACGGACATGATGAGAGCAATGAAAAGTAGTGAGGGTTTTGTTACAAGAAGTAAAAAACAATAATATAGCGAGTAAGTAAGTAATTAAGGGCGTGGAGGCTGAAATGTTGTGAAGGAGAAGTGGTATATAAGTTATGATATGTTATAGGGTTGAAATGTGGTGTTGGAGAAGTGGTGGTATAAGATGGTGGATGGCAGTTTGTTGATATTTGGAGCTGGAGGAGTGATGGTAAATGTGGTGTTGGATAAGTGTTGTAATTTGGCTATTTGTAAATTTTGGTTTGGGGGAAGATGGAGTTTTCGGTAGGTAATTATGATGGGTATTAGGATGAGTATGAGTGTATGGCAAATTGAGCAAATTATGATATGTTATAGGGTTGAAATGTGGTGTTGGAGAAGTGGTGGTATAAGATGGTGGATGGCAGAAGGTGAGTGTATTTGTAGAAGAAGTAGAGGTGGTGGTACTGAGATTGTATTGGTGTCTGGTATAAATGTTGAGTGATGGCAGATGAGTGTGTGTTAGGGCTGAATTGTGGTGTTGGAAGTAGAGGTGGTATATGTTGAAATGTGGTGTTGGAAAGGTATGGAGATGTAGTTATGATATGTTATAGGGTTGAAATGTGGTGTTGGAGAAGTGGTGGTATAAGATGGTGGATGGCAGAAGGTAAGTGTATTTGTGGAAGGAGTAGAGCTGGTATGCTGAAGTGTGGTGTTGGAAGTATTGAAGGCTTAGTATTCAAGTTATGATATGTTATAGGGTTGTAATGTGGTGTTGAAATTTTGGTTTGGTAGAAGATGGAGTCTTCAGTAGATAATTATGACGGGTAGGATGAGTATGAGTGTATGGTAAATGCAAGTTATGATATGTTATAGGGTGGAAATGTGGTGTGGGAGAAGTGGTGGTATAAGATGGTGGATGGCAGAAGGTGAGTGTATTTGTGGAAGGAGTAGAGCTGGTATGCTGAAGTGTGGTGTTGGAAGTATTAAATTATGATATGTTATAGGGTTGAAATGTGGTGTTGGAGAAGTGGTGGTATAAGAAGGTGGATGGCAGAAGGTGAGTGTATTTGTAGAAGAAGTAGAGGTGGTATATGAGGTAGGGTTGGTGTGGTATTGCTAAAATGTGGTGTTGGAGTATTGCTGGCCAAAATTTTTGGAGGCGTGATTGGTATTTGTTATTCATTGCCGAAATTTCTGGAGATGAGAGGTAATTTTATTATGGAGTGTTATGACGGAATGAAATGAAATGAAGCAATGTTAACGCAGATTGGTAAAAGTTGCGGTATGGTTGATTGGAACGCAATGACGGAATAAGATGGCCGGGTTGGTATGCAATCATGTAATGGCTGGTTTGGAATGCAACCTGGTAATGCTGCTGCTGCAGCTTATGCTGGAGTAGGTCAGGGAACAATAGAGGTGATGAAAATGCTGAAGTAAGAAGGTTGCGTACGTGAGAGTGATAACAAGCATGGAGTTGTAACACCAGCAGTAGAATGTAAACATTGACCAGGCTGTTGTGAATTGATGTAGATGGAGTTGGTTCTGGTATAAAACCGGGACGGTATTGTGTATTTCATTTTATGTTATTTAGTATATAGTGGAGAGGGGTGGCTCAGGTTGGACTATTCTTATTAATCTTATTTGTTATTTATTATTATTATTATTATTGTGAACATGTATTCGGGGCTGAACGCCTGTTTTGTTCACTAATAAATAAATACAAAATACAGTTAGGCTGTTATACTCGGTACGCAGCAGTAATCCCATCTATCGGAGTTGAATGTCAGCATAAGAGACAAAGAACATTACAACAAACAACGGTCAGTGTAATGTTATTATTGATCTATGTTACGTGCTTTTGATATTGTAGGCCGTCACATTATTAATTATCTTCTGGTTCTGAAGGAACTGGCCATCCTACCGCACGTAAACTCCGGCTCAGGAACACCTCTGCGGAGGTTCGGACCTGCCTTCGGGCAGAATAACCCTTACCTTACCTCTGGTTCTGAAATACCACTCTTATCATAGTCGGTACGGTAAAACTGAATAAAACATAAATGATTGGAAATTATATTCACTATAACTTTTGTTATGTAGTACTTTTCCATAGGACCAAGAACATAGGTATTTAAAAATTAAATTTTAGGTGCCTTCCCCTAAACTACCATTTCACCCAGGGTGAATAACATTGTTTATAGCTTAAACTGTAGTTTCTTATTCCCTGACTCTATATACCGATTTTCATTAAATTCTGTTTACCCATTTTGTCGGTGCTCGGCGTTGATATGGACTTAGCAACAAAAATCGAAATTCATGAATATCTCTGTTATCATAGCCAGTACGGTAAAAATGCATAAGATGTAAATGATCATAAATTTAATTGTACATAAGTTTAGTTATGTAGTATTTATCAATATGACCACTAATAATATAAATATTTGATAATTGAATTTTAGGCCTTCCCCTAAACTACCATTTCACTCAGCATGAATAAAATAATTTACAGCCTAGATTGTAGCGGCTCATCCCCCGACTCTACACACCGATTTTTATTAAATTCTCTTCGGCCGTTTTCTCGTGATGCATGTACAGACAGACAGACAGACAGACAGAAATTACGGAAAAGTAAAAACTGCATTTTCTTATTAATGTGGACATGATCGATACAGAAATACCATTCTTTTCAAATTCTGAGCAATGTACAGACAAAACTCTTATTTTATATATATATAGATATATATGGTATAACCTTGACGTTTTTCATTCTGACAAAACTAACGCAATATTGATAAATACTACAAAATGCCTAAAAAAATAACATATTGATTCTATTGAATCACAAAAAGAAAATTATGGATGAATATTCTTAACCAGTGTAAAAATACTTTTGTCAAAATGTATACAGTAAGATAAGTTCAAGAACATTTCCACATTTATTAAGACACTGAACGCAGAAAGTCTTTTTGTGATTTGATAGGATCTGATGATGATCTTTCAAGAACAAAACATATCATTATGTTGTTAATTAAATGTTTCTTTTTAGGTATATTCTGTTATTAATTGAACTTATTAATTCATTTTTTCTTGTGTTTTTCTAAAAATGATTAATCTTGCATTAGTTTTGACAGTTTGAAAAACATAAGATGTATTAACTACATCAAAACTGAAAAGAAAAAGGCTTCCACTTCAACAAAAACAAATCTGACGCTGACATTTAAAAGTCAAACAACAAATACACCAGAAATATATAAGGTAATTTAATCCTGTTCTCAAATCAGCAGTGTCCATTATTTCCATAAAATGTCCCGTATTTTCACTGACATGTCCCTTATTTCATCAGACAAAAGGTTTCTATAATAGTGTCTACTTATACACTGACATGCCACAAGTCATGGATAGCAGTATTTAAAGGTAACAGTGGGTGGCGCCACGAAAATGAAACTTCTTGGAAGTGACATGACATCTCGAGAGTGAATGTAAATACCATTTGTACTACAAGGCAAGATCAATTTCAGTAGAACCTCGATTATACGTTCCTGGAAACTACGTTTTCCCGTATTATCCGTTCAAATTACGTGGTCCCGCGAGCATACTAATTAACTCACGTTGTAAAAATCCCGCATTATCCATTCCTTGAAGAAACGATTTCCCGTATCAACCGTTCAGAAATTTCAGTCCCATCAACGATAAAAACTCGATCACACGTTTTTCAAGAAACTGTATCTCACGAAAGGACGGCTACGGCATACTTGCGGATCTTGGTGTTAACGTCCAGTCACTGCAGTAATTTGAGGAAGCGAAAAAGCGATCGGCGGTGAACTTGCATAAGGGACCATCTTAGCATCGCATTCGGGTGGTATTGTTTAGAGAATCGAAATCATAAAGCAGAGAGTGTCCACAACAATTGGAAGAAGACAGAGCGCATTTCAACAACTCTACTTGAAGACGGAACAAGTTCGTCAAACGTTTGTATTTGCAAAGCGTCTACATAATGTCCAGGGTTAGATTTTTTGTTTGTTTTACGAGTGTATCGCCGAACAGGTTTTCGGCACTTCTCTCAGGGCACTGTATAGTCACTGAACTTTCAGGCAGGAATCTAAACTGCTCCTTCTTAAGTAACACAAATATAGTATTGTAATATTACCGGTATCGTATACAATTACGTTATCGAGACCAGAACAGATGTTGCACCTTACATACATAAAGCCATGGGAGGTTTTGGGATTGCCTATTACTGTTTTGGTCCTAATGTAAGACTAGGAATTTCACGTTATTGTGTTAAAATGTTAAAACCGCAGTCGTTTTATTTGGGCACGTTACATGTAAAAACCTTTGCATCATTTCGCACTCGTACCGACTTGGACAGCGAGCGCGTTTTCCAGCTGAGCACAAGGTCAGGAATAACCGTAAATTCGGAAGTTTTGATGATATTTTTTCTCTTTCCAATTTAATTGTGATTAGTGTCGGACATAATTGAATATAATGCATTCAAAAACTTGAGAATCGATACTTACATTCGAAACAATATTCTTGAGTTCAACATAACCTTTACAAGTCGATGTAGGCCTAATTTGCGTAGTACAAGATTTCCACAAACTGAGTTCGAACAGTATACCAGTGACCAAATTACAATGGAAGATTTAAAGAAAAAGGGATTTCGCCATCATGTTGGGTGCTTTTGTATCCAATGTGCTTTATTTTATTAGATTTTATTAGATTAGAGAATTAAAAAATATTTGTGGTTGATTGTTTGGCTTGATGTTATTAGGTTTTTTGAACAGTTTGACCGATCAAAATCGCTGAACTGAAAAAAGTTTTCAGAGGAAGCCGACGAAGTTTCCCCGGTCAAACTGAATGTAAAGTTGCGAGACTTTTAAGTCGCGTACCGGTAATTAATATTTGAAGCCGGCCCCGCGGTCGAACTTGCCTGCCTCTCACCCTGAGGACCCAGGTTCAATCCCCGGCCAGGTCAGGTACTTTTACGTTGATATGAGGGCTGGTTCCAGGTTCACTCATTCTACGATTACCTTTAATTGAGGCGCTATTTAATGGTGAGATGGCGACTCCGGTCTAGAGAGCCAGGAATAACGGCCGAGAGGATTCGTCACACTGACCATGCGTCACCTCGTAATCTGCAGGCGTTCAGACCGAGCAGTGGTCGCTTGATAGGGAGAAGGCCCATTGGGGCTGTAGTTTGGTTTGGTTTCAGGGTGTTTGTAAGATTTTAAGTATACATATTTATTTTTTGTGATGTTTAGCCAAATTGTTCATGGTTCATTCATTCCCGAACTTTCCGTTTTCCCGTGTTGTACTTTTTTTTTTACGGCGATCCCTCCAAAAACGGAGAATCGAGGTTCTACTGTATAGTATTTCGAATGGGGCATGATAGTCGGAGCCAGATGAATGGAACATTCCATTGTCGAAGTTGTGTGGATATTTAATAATCTTTAATCGGTGGTGTCACGTGTGTATTGGTAATCGGTAATACCTCATTGAAGGCATTACCACCCACGGTGAACAGGGCAGTGGCCAACCAAAGAAGCTTAATGATTGCAATGAGCAGCGTCTGGCTAGAACTGTCTGTGGTAACATACAAGCCAAAATAGCTCCAATCACATCCACATTCAATGCATAAAACGTGTAAAATAGAGTATCAATAGTCATGAAGTGAATGCTTTGGTATTTGCAGACGATGTGGTGATCTGGGGAAAGGGAGAAAAGGAAGTACAAAAGATACTGGACGTTTGGAATTAAAATCTGAAGGAGTTTGGAATGGTAATTAGTAAAAAGAAAACTAGTTGTGCACTGTGGAAAAGAGAAAAAGAGAAGCCAAGTGAACGTGACAAAGAACGGTTAGAGAATGTAGAACAGTTTACATATCTGGGTAGCATTATTAATGGAAGTAATGAAATCAACCAAGTCAGAGAGCTTTTATGGGATGACAAAGTACCCAAGTGAACAAAATTAACATTAACAGTATTTCATACCAATTGTAGTAGAAATGAAATTTTTAAGAGCATCGGTTAAAAAGACAAGAAGAGATAGAATTCAAAATATCAAAATCAGAGAATAGCTAAATATAGAACCGTTAGTACAGAAGATACAGAAAGCACGACTGAGATGGTTCGGACATGTAAAAAGAATGGGGAAGGAACGGGTAGCAAGAAGGGAATTGGAAAGAGAAGTTAAGGAAAAGAGACCAGTTGGAAGACCAAGAAGAAGGTGGATGGATTAGATTTGGAAGGACATTAGAGAAGCTGGATTGGATGTGGCGGATGTAATAGAGCAGGAAAAGTGGAAGGACAGAAAGCAGTGGAGGAGGCTCGTTAACCACACCCTGGTGACTGGAGTGGGACATTGATGATGATGATGATTATGATGATGATTCAATGCATGAAGTATCAGATGCATATCCAGCAGGTCACTGCAGCGTGCTTTAACGTCAGTGTGGGATATGGAAACAGAAGACTTACCAGAATGCCGTTGTTAGCACTGTGACATCAAGTTACTCAGCTTGTTATCACATGTTCTGGCAAGCCAGATAAATTCATTGTTCAAAACGTTTGAGCATGAGATATTCTGGACTACTAACAGTGGTGGAAGAAATACTAAAGTAAGCCAGCAGTGTCCCTTGAAACAAAGAGCAAACCCAGTCAAGAAGAGATGTATTTCTCGATAAGTACCTTCTATCATTTAGATTACAATACAAATATGAAGGGTGTATCAAGGCATATAGTATATTCAATGGACTTATTAGGTCCACCACTAACATGAGAATTCATTGCAGTTAATGTATCAGCTTCCCATAAAATAATGCTTACATGTGTAGTAAGTTCCTATCAAAGGAAATAAAATAAATGACAATGCTATAATATGCAATATGACAGATTTTCCCATTATTAAGTGGCCTGTAACCACTGAACAAGGTAATGATTAGGGAGCGGATTTTTATGTGCTAAAAATGTGAAAAATATTTATTTTTTATGTGCTGAAAAACTTTAAAATATGTGATAAAAAATTGAAATTATTTTCCTTCAAATATCACATAACTACTCGCGCTCAAGAAGTAAATAAGTATAATGTTTTGTATTAGAATATGGTGCTACCAAACGTGCTCCTTAAGGCAAAATGGTGTCTGTATATGGAAACGTGCTGTATGGTATATTAATTTTTGATATGCCAGAGTAGATATTATGAATGGATACTTTTTCTAAGGTAATGTTTTGTTTAAATGTGGCAAAAGCAACTTATCATCTTTGAAAAAGTATTACCAGTTCGTACTCACCCATCACACGCTGGAATATTAGTTACTAGAAGTAGTCTCAGAATTGAAGTGAACAACAAAGGTCATCTCCAAATTGTCCATCACAAATGCATGCCGATTATCTCTAAAGAACGCCTTATACTGCGAAAACGATCGCTCCACATCACAGGAAGTCAGACGAGCATAGTTAAAGAGAGGAATGTCACCAACAATAACGCCATCAATTTCGCCAACATGAGCACCCTCTAATACATTAGAAATTTGGCACATTGTTTGAAATCCTCTGTTTTTCCTGAACAAATTTTGATATTTGACCTTTAACAGTCCCTGTACCTGCGAAGCCGGGAGTGAATCTAATTTATTTTCAACAACGTGCACTTCCTTCACTGTTTCGGACAACAGGTTAGTGGATTTTTCAAGTATGTCTATAGTTTTCTACAAGAAGCTTAGATTGGCAGATATAAACGCCAAATCCTTTTTCAAAGAGCTGTCTTTTAGTATCTCTTGAAGAATCTCAATTGACGATGCATCGTTTTAATATAGCACTTCACAACGGATGCAAAACTTTCGAAATTGTATGCGTAGTATACCACAGCACTAAGCCTGGTACCCCACCGCGTAACAATAGGCAGGGAAGGAAGCGCAAGATCCGGGGTTTTCTCTTTAAAGACATCGATTCTTGAGGGTGCTTTTACGAAGACTTTTTTGCCATTAGACACTAATTTATCCACTTGAGGATACTGAGCCCACACAGTTTCACATAACCTGTGTAGAGCATGAACAACGCAAGTTACGTGTATCATTTTTGGAAAGCTCACAGAAAGGCCTTCGGCTGCCTTTTTCATGTAAGCTGCACTGTCAGTAAGGAAAAGCAATACATGGTCATATTTTATACCTTTTGGCCAAAGTAAGTGCATGGCTTCATTGAATAACCTAGCCACAGTGACATGGTTTGCAGCAAGCATTTCTTTACACGCTAGCAAATAAGAATGTTCGCAAGCAGTTTTGTCATTCTTCAACACACCAACTACAACATTTCCTACTTTTCTGCCACTTGAATCAGTGGTTTCGTTAATGCTCACCCACAGTTTTTCGCTATCACATACTGCCCGAATTCTCTGTAAAGTTTCTTCGTAACATTTTGGGAGATAGTTTTTCCTTAATGTGGATTCGTCTGGAGGCTCAAAATTAATGTACTTTGTTAGGAAATTTCTCAGTCCCGGATTATTTATTTTACCAAGAGGAATGTCGGCGCAAACAAATGCTCTGCACAGATCTAAATAATACTGGGAATATTTAAATGGGCCTGCATTTGAAGTAGCTTGTTCAGCTGTTAGTAATTGTCACGAACGCACACGCGAAGCAGCCGCAGTATGCTTATTTCCAGACAAATGCTGGATTACTTGAGAACGTTGATCTGCACGTACTGTTTTACCACACGGTAGGCAAAATAATACTTTTCCATCGGTAGTGAAAATGCTTTTAAATTCCACTACATATTGTTGAAGACGCGACCTTGTACTCGACTTCTCTTTTGGCATTATTTTGCAGGTTACGACACATGCATTTACGGTGAATCACTGTTTCAATAAAAAGAATAGCAGCGGACACTGAAGGAAATATTTCTTATAAATCCATACAAAATCACACGACCACGGGAATGATATATGGACCCGAACAGCTAACCTTACTCTTAGGAGTGATGAAATTCCACTACCTAATGGTGGGGCAATATTCTTCCGAGTCTCCCATGTCGTAACGGAATTACGTCACCTTATCTCTCCGTGATTGCCTTTCGCTGATATTCTATAAACAAAACCCGAGAGGGCTGACTCATAAAGAGTTGGAATGACATCATGCAAGGAAACATCTTGTGCAGCAAATCAAATCCCTGTCTAAATGTAACAACGTAGCCAGTGACCAGCAAGTTTTAGAACTTATGGAGGGAAGTCCATAAATAGCCGAAACATTCAGATACATTATGTTAAATACACTGTTGAAAACAATACCGTAATCGTAAAATGAAAATATGAGCATTGTTTTATAACACAGAAGCATTTTAAATTTTATTGATCAACAAACATTGCCGATTTATGTGTTTATAATAGATTTTCTTAAAATATGTATTTACATTTTAAAAATGTGAAAATATGTGTTTTTATGTGAAATAAAATTCAGTTTTTACACTTGGAGATGCACAATAGGAATAATGAACTTCGTAACTTGCGTTAAAACTTACGCAAAAAATATATGTAATTACATAAAAATCCGCTCCCTAGTGATGATTGAATGCATCAAACTGTAGATGTAAACATTTTTGTAAAAGTGAATTAAGTTTGGGTAATCTTTTTTTTTAACAAGTAAATTTCTACGTTGAGAGTTCCTTTGAAATTGTTAGTTTCTTGTGACGTGAAATGCTGTATGCCCATAAGTAAAACAGGGCAACATTTTCCAAAATTCAAAACAAAACACACATTTTCACACTAAAATTAATATTATTTTATTGAGTCCAGCTCCATGGCTAAATGGTTAGCATGCTGGCCTTTGGTCAGAAGGGACCCGCATTCGATTCCCGGCAGGGTAGGAATTTTAACCATCATTGGTTAATTTCGCTGACACGGGGGCTGGGTGTATGTGTTGTCATCATCATCATTTCATCCTCATCATGACACACAAGTCGCCTACGGGCATCAAATCAAAAGACCTGCACCTGGCGAGCCTAATAATAATAATAATAATAATAATAATAATAATAATAATAACAATAACAACAACAACAATAATAACAAATAATATTATTATTATCTACAACACATACTGTTGCTTCAGCTGCACCAGGTGAGTTACTTCACAAAGAATGTCTGAGCCGTGGAGAGTGAAGGACTGTGGCAACAGTGGAACGCAGTAAGCCTTACTTTGGATGCTCCGTAGTAATCGGGAGATCGAGGTAAGTGAGGGATCTATTAGTCTCAGATTCTAAAGTGAATTTAATTTAGGAATCTATAGATTTTAAGAACTGAAGTAAAATGTCCCCATTAGTGACTTGGTTATCTATGATAATGACAATGCCGTTGACATATCTTGACCAAAAAATATCTTTATATTTATTAATTGTTTGGGTGTTTTCTAAATTGTCCAAATAAATCTCTGCCAAAATACCTAATGCAGGTGAACCCATTGGTAAACCATTTTGTTTGTAAATGGTATTGTTGAAGGTAAAAAAAAATTACAATTCTAGAATAAAATTCAGTAAATTTAGAAAATTGTTTATTTCTAGTTTACTATATTTATTAAGGTTACTGGTGATGAAATGAACTGTCACTTTAATTGCAATGTTAGAATTCATATTTGTGATGATGTAAAAATAAATATAATAGTTGGGTAGTAGATTTAGATTTTTAGTTTTACTGCAGAACTCATTGGAGTTTTTAATTGACGTTTTGGCTGGGTAATATTGTTTCAAAAATCTTTGAATGAACTGAGAAAACTTGTAAGTGGGGCTGTTTCTAAAATTGATAAAAGGTCTAATAAGTGTATGTAGTTTACGTAGTTTAGGTAGGGCTATGGCTGTAAGTAATTTAGGGTTTATGTACATTAGTTTAGAAATATTTTCTGCACTGAGAAAAAAATGGGAATTTTTAAGGATTTGCTTTTATTTTCTTTGCATTGAATTGGTGGGATCTTTCTCGTTAATGATGAAATTATCATCTTCAAAAAATTGTTTTGATTTGTCCATGATCTGTCTGTTCTGGTGACTATTAAATTACCGTATTTACTCGTGTATTGAACCCCCTCGCATATTAGACCCCCCTGGCTTTTCGAGACAAAGAAAATGGAAAAAATAAATCTTGCATATAAGACCCCCAACGTAATTCGTCAGAGAAGAAAACGATTCCGCTTCGAAGAGGGAACAAGTCTTATTGCAGCTCTGATGACATCGCACAAATTTGTGAACAGTTTTGTTCGTGTGACCTACGCAATGAAAACATGTCGAATCCATGCGGTACATCTGTGTTTCGTAGTTAAGAATGTCTGCCTCCGTAGCATAGGTCTACTGCAGCTCTGATGACATAACAAAAATAGGTGAATAAACCTAGCTTCATGTCCGACCCGCGCATTGCAAGCATGCATCAGTCATGCTATATATCTGTGTTTTTTAGTTAATAATGTCTGCCAGCGTAATGGTTAGCACAATTAGTTGCTGTTCTCGGTAGTCTGACTCAGATTCTCGGTACCGTACTGCCAGAGATTTATGAATGGCAGAAAGGCTGATATGCTGTAAAAGTGGTACATGTAACTCCCTTTGACTGGGGGTGTGTCTAAAAAGAGCAGTACCACCTCGGGATGAGGAAACAAGTTTACTTTAGTTGAGAAATATTCGCGGTTGTTGCGATTTATACAGCAGGCGAGATCATTCACAAAGTGGTCGTTTAATATCTCCTAACTCGGGCCAATACAGGTATATATTTGGAGAGAACTAAGTTTAAAACATGATAAAAGCTCATCATCATCATCATCATCATTTCCCTTTATCCAGCTGTAGCCGGGTAGGGGCAAATATGGTTCCTCTCCACTTTCTTCGGTCTTTCCACCACTCCTCCGCCAACACTGTGTCCCAGTCCAGGTTTCTTTCTATAATGCTGCATTGGATGGTATCCTTCCATCTCAATCATGGTCGTCCACGGCCTCTCCTTCCTTGGATTTGCATTTCCATCACCTTTTTTGGCATTCTTTCGTCGCTCATTCGCTTTATGTGCCCAAACCATCTTAGTCGGCTCTTCCCTATTCTATCATTCATTTTTTCCACTCCAATTTCTTCCCGGATTTTCTCATTCCTTATTTTGTCTCTTCTACTCTTCTGTATCATACTCCTCAAGAATTTCATTTCGGCTGCCTGTATTCGAATCTCATCCTTCTTTGTCATTGTCCAGGTAGTTATGGGTATGTAATACATCTTGTACATAGTATCCTTTGCTTCCATTGGCACATCTTTGTCCCATAACATATTTCTTACACTATGATAGAAAAAACTTCCAGCTTGAATCCTTTTACTAATCTCAGCATCCAGTCGAGCATTCTCCATTAATTCACTCCCCAGGTATTTAAAAGTTTCCACTTCTTCCAGGGGCTTGTCTGCAAGTCTAATCTGACCTTTCCCTTCTTTCTCCCCTCTAGTCATAACAAGAGTTTTACACTTTTCTACACTTATTTTCAATCATTCTTCAATCTTCCCATTCACCACATTCAACTGTTCTTGAACCTTCCTGTCGTCTTCTCCCCAAATCACAATATCATCTGCAAATAACATCATGTTCATTTCTCTTCCTCCATATGCTGCTTTTGCTGTTCTCATGATGTCATCCATTACTATTGTAAACAGGATTGGTGATAGAACACTTCCCTGTCTCAGCCCACTAGTTATTTTGAACCAACTTGTCCTGCCAACTTGTGTTTGCACACAACTACAACATTCCTTATACAATGCCATGATCATTTTTATTAATCCCTGTCCAATTCCTTTTTGCACCAGACTGTCCCCAACTTTCTTCCTAGGGACACTGTCATATGCCTTTTCAATATCAATGAATGTCATCACCATATCATTCCCGTACTCCCAATGCTTTACCATTAGTTGTCTCATAATGAAAATGGGCTCTATTGTTGACCTTCCACTTCTGAAACCAAACTGATTTTCCTGTATCTGCTTCTCAACCCTTAACCTTATTCTACTTTCCAGTATCCTTTCCATTATCTTAGCAACATGGGATATTAGAGTAATTCCCCTGTAGTTCTTCAAAACTTTCTTATCACTTTTCTTGAAAATTGGGATGATTATTCCTTTTTGCCAATCCTCAGGGACCTCCTTATTCTCCCAGACATTCCTGAGAACCCGATATGTCCACTGCAGGCCTACAGCTCCAGCTGCCTTTATCATCTCCACTGAAATTTCATCTATTCCAGCAGTTTTTCCATTCTTCATCTTTCTTACTGCCATTTCAATTTCATTCATTGTAATTTCTTTACCCATTTCTTTGTCAACTAATTGCCTTTCCTGGTCGTCCATTGAATGACTGTCATCCGTTCTTATGTTCAGCAGCTTCTGAAAATACTCTCTCCATCTATTTCTTATTTCTTCTGGCTTTGTTAAAATTATGCTACCTTCATCCTTCACAAATCTGGTGTTTACTTGATCTCCCTTTTTGTTTCTTAAGATGCCATACAGTAATTTCTTGCTGCCCTGCGTATCATCTCTCAATGTCTGTGTGAATAAGGCCCAGCTTTTCCTCTTTTCTTCCTCCACTACTTTCTTGGCCAAATTCTTTGCCTCCACATATTTTCTTCTACTTTCTTTAGTCTTAGATGTTTTCCATGCTTTCCATGCCATTTTCTTTACCCTATCATTCCACCAGTGTGTTTCTTTGTCTTTCACATTTCCTGATGTTCTACCACACACCTTTTCTGCACATCCAACCAGTGCTTTCTTAAATCTTTTCCATTCCTCTTCAACATTCCCCACCTCTGTCCTGGGTACCAAAGTTATTATTTCCCTTTGAAATTCTTCTTTTCTCCTTCAACTTCCATACTTTAATTTTTTTCTCTCTTCTTAACTGGGGTTTTTCAATCTTTCCAACTTTCAATTTTCCTATCACAACTCTATGATCTCCACCAAAGGCTTCTTCAGACATGACTGTTACATCTACAAGGTTCTTCCGGTGTTCTTTCTCTATGATTATATAATCAATCATGGTCTTTGTTCGTCTGTCTCCCCAGCCATACCTTGTAATCTTCTGACTGTTCTTCTTCCTAAACCAGGTGTTTCCAACAATCATTTGATTCCTCATGCAACAATCCACCAACAACTCGCCTTCTGGATTTACATTTCCAAATCCAAAGGGCCCTACAACATCTTCCTTTCCTTGTCTTTCCATTCCAACTTGTGCATTTAGATCTCCCATCAATAGTACTTCCTTATCTTCTATCTGTCTTTCCACTTCCTCTAAGAAGTCCTCTAGATGTTCATCTATGCAACCAGTTTGTGGGGCATACAACTGAAATAGATCTTTCACGCCATTTTCAAACTGGAGTCTCATCATCATCATCCTATCGCTGACGTACTTTGTATATTCCACATATTCTTGGATTTCTCTTCGAAGTATGATGGCCACTCCATTTTTTGCTTCAGGTCCTCCGCTGTAATACAGCCTGTATCCTTCTCTCAAAGGGATCTCCCCTGTACCCCTCTTCTTGGTCTCGCACAGTCCAAGTATGTCTATATCTTTTTCTATCATGAAGTCAACCAGTTCTTCTGTCTTTCCCGTCAGTGTCAGTACATTAACTGTTGCAATTTTGATGTAGTTTGGTGCTGGTTGCCCATTTTTTACAGTTCCCCCAGCACCTGAAGAGCTGCGCGTCGCTTTTAGCAGGGGACGCCCTAACCTTTTCCGAGGCACCATATCTGCTTTATCCATATAGGCTATTGTTACGATGGGCTCGCCACACCCAAAGGCATTTTATACCTACTCCAGGTACAAAATTAGGCCGCCCCTAACATGGAGACAGACGCCTTTCGTAGCCACTCCTCTGGAGTACAGACGCTACGGGTATGCCCCTTCCGCCATCTCCGCCATACCGAAGTCCACCTTCTCCGCCGTAGATGCCGGTGAGATGATAAAAGCTATCCAAGTAAAATGATTGTTTTACTCGCCAACGTACCTAACAAATAATAATAATAATAATAATTTTATGTCCCCACGTAGTTTAAATGTATTTCGGAGATGCCGAAACAAAACGTACTAGGGCATGCGTTAATAAAAAAGATACAACGAACGTACGGAATTAAACATTATGAATAAAAAATGCATTACTACCACACCAGTAGATATCCTTAAATGTGGTATATTTTCCTGTTATTTATTTTTATTCTTTCCATCGAGGAACTTTTGGCAGTATCAGGCGATAATATACCAGTGGCAGCCAGTTTGCCGTGGCACACACAACTCCATCTGTGACTGCATCATTGTTAACATGCCACGACAGCATGTACATGAACCATTTGTGCAACTGATGGAGTTTGACAATGTGGTCTGTCTTATCTCATGGACAGCTGTTTACGTAAATTCTGATGTGATAAATGTAGAGAACAAGCACGAAATGTACTTAAAAATAGGGTCTGTGTTTCAACAGCCACACTTATCAAAAGAATGTTTTCAGTTACTATGTATTACATTCGGAAGTACAACTCGTAACATATGCTGATAGTTTGGCATGCCTTCTACAGCACGGCTTTATTCGGAAGGAGTGGCTTCTGCTACATATACACCAATTGGGAATATCAGGGACCATCTCCAGAAACCATTTAGGAATAGATTCACACTGTTTAGACTCTATAGTCGAGAACAAAATTATTTTTAAAAGGTTCAAAAAGATGGGACCTCGTATGCTCTCGATTGCAGTGCATGGCTCAAAGAGAATGAAGCATGGCTGACGCGACTGACAAGATGGCAGTGAAGATGACATCACTTGAATTGCCGACACTACGGTAGCAGGGCAGGGAACCTGGCGGCGCATGGCGATAATTCAAATGAAATCAGTGATCAGGTTTACTGTGTGATAGGCCTACTGCTGAACTGACAGAACTGGCCATTAAGTTCTTTTGTATCAATATTTAATTATATGATAACACAATACCCTCATCCCTTTTTTCTACGGGATGGAGTATGAAGTGAGACGAATCTCCATAGCGAGTTTTTACGGCCGTATGCCCTTCCTGACGTCAACCTCACCAGAGAAATTAATGAGATGTAACAAATAATGTGATATGAGTAACTAAAATGGACTTTTACATGTACCGCACGCCTTAAAGTCATGTTCACCATTTATTATCTCTTTACGTTTAGAAATACTGTACAGCCTTCTGACGAAAATAGCCAGTATAACTTAAATACATTCTAAGTATGTTAAATAATAGTATAGAATGTTTACACGTACAATTTATAGCTCTTTATACCCTAGAAGTTGTGTGTTCGCTGCATAAAATTTTGAGGTTATCGCATAGTGGACCCCCTTTACTATTTTTGGTTGTAAAAGTTGGGATAAAAGGGGTCTAATACGTGAGTAAATACGGTATTGTCTTTAGTTTTCTTTTTCAAGTTGTTTCTATGCTTATTGGTTATTGTGTTGTCTTTGAAATCCTGATTAAGGTGAAAGTTATGAAGTTTTTTCTTTGCTTCCTACTTCAAATATTTTGTGGGATCTGGTGATAGAATGTGGCTGAGCCACTGGTAATAACAAATTAACTGTATTTAAATGAAGAACCACTTAAGGATGATGATGATGTTATTTGTTTTACGTCCCACTAACGTCTTTGACGGTTTTCGGAGACGCCGAGGTGCCGGAATTTAGCCCTGCAGGAGTTCTTTTACGTGCCAGTAAATCTACCGACACGAGGCTGACGTATCTGAGCACCTTAAAATACCACCGGACTGAACCAGGATCGAACCTGCCAAGTTGGGGTCAGAAGGCCAGCGCCTCAACCGTCTGAGCCACTCAACCCGGCAACCACTTAAGGGATCAATATAGAAATATCCTACAAAACACAAAACAATAACATAATTACATTCATTAGACATTTCATTCTGGAAGGTTTGAGCAAATTACAAAATCAGAATAAAAGAATATAATAATAACTATTAAACCATGGCCCCACACAAAGAAAAAAACCACAGTCAATAAAACTGAATGAAGCCAAAAGAAACATACTCACCTCCTGAGAAAAGACGAGCGTCAGCACAGGCTAAAGCACGAACATCATGTTCATGAACTCTTCTTTGAACTGATTTCACCCAACGGCTACGCTCACCATTAGCTACTCGCACTTGAACACAGGCAAAGCAAACTATCAATGGATCCACACCTGCAAATGAGAGACATATGTGAAATTTGAAATTCAGCTACCGAGAGTATTAAGGTCATTTCAATCCCTGGACATTGAATTATCTTTTTACTAATATAGCAATGCCAGAAGAGACATACAAAATAAGACATTAGAAGAGTTTGCGTAGTGTGTTATTTTCTATAACTCCACTACACAACAGCATATACACTTCGGGAAAATGGAAAAAGGACACTTTGACACAAGTGATTAAGATCTGCCCTATTTGCACGGGACACTATGAGAGGGCAGTGCATGCAAAGATCAAACGTGTAGCACTATGGACACACCAGGAAGCACATTACCAGCCGTAGAATTTTGCAAGCTGCGCAACAGTTCGTTACCGCCAGAACCAGTGGCAGCCAGTTTGCCGTGGCACACACAGCTCCATCTGTGTCTGCATCATTGTTAACATGCCATGACAGCGTGTACATGAACCATTTGTGCAACTGATGGAGTTTGAGCGAGGGTGTATAGTGGGCGTGCGAGAGGCTGGGTGGTCATGTCGCACAATTGCGCAACATGTGGGGATGAGAGGCCTCCATAGTGCATTGATGTTCTGTACTATGGGAAAATGAGAAAAACAAACAGAAAACATGAATTTGTCGATTTAATTTCATCTAATTTATTCAGGTTAACTTCATGGGCACCACAATGAATTTTTTACCAGACACAATGTATCTGTTTTGTGCCATCCTGACAATGTCCAACAACATTTCAGCATGATTTAACAAGCACCATGAGAGCATCTCATTTTATTACTTTGATTGATGATGAAACAATATCTAACAGTTCTCCGTCAGCTAGTGGTTATTTACAGCGGTGTCCAATGACTTGCATACGGCTAACACAACTCAAATAGATTTAGTGATGAACTACAGGATCAACATTTACCAGTTCCCATGTACAACTGAATTATTAATGATTAGCAGTATTAGAACTAACAGTTCTGTGAAGTTGAATGAGAGAATGTGTGTTAGATGGCATAGGTTATATATGAGACTTACCTATCAACACAGCATGTGGTGTGTGGCCTATTGTTGTGTGTGCTTCAGATTAACTTAGAGATGGGCACTATCAACTGATAACTATCGAACTAGTCAATTGTTTAAACTATCGTAACAGTCGACTACTTTTAAAAACAAGTCGACTGAATTCGGTCGCAGTCCCCGTCACGGATCTCTCCACGTTTCACTGTCCAGTCAGCACAAAACAAGTCAACTGAATTCAGTCGCATTCCCGTCACGGATCTCTCCACGTTTCACTGTCCAGTCAGCACAAAACAAGTCGACTGAATTCAGTCGCATTACCGTCACGGATCTCTCCAAGTTTCACTGTCCAGTCAGCACAAAACAAGTCGACTGAATTCAGTCACATTCCCGTCACAGCGACGCGGAAGCGAATGGAACTATCAGTTTATGGTCACTTCGGATATGTAATATATACGTTAACTTTATATGTACCTACTTAATATGGCAATTTTCTCTTGTCGTTTATGAGCTCTTTTATTTCATTGTATATTTGTTTATATTAATTACGTTATTCATAAATAAGGCATAATAATAATAATAATAATAATAATAATAATAATAATAATAATAATAATAATAATAATAATCTAGAAAATATACCAGTAGTAGTAGCATAGTAGTGTGTTTGGCTATTCTCATATACCGGTATATCTTGATTGTGCACTACAGCAACAAGTTTTACATATTATTATTGTTAGCATTGTTCAGGAATAGAGCCTTATTGTCGTCTCTCTACGTTTCACTGTCCATTTAGCACCAAGAAAGGCCATTCATATGATGCTGGTTCCCATTAAGGGCATCTCTCTATTTATTAGCCCCGTGTGCGAACGAGTGCGTAAATCGGATTTTAAACTGCGCAAATGTGAATTCCTCGATAGTGTGATTATATAAGTCCGGGATTGGGGTATGCACCCAAGGTACAGTACCATTGTGACATTTGCCAGGAATGAATGTAGAAAACCCCATGGAAAACTGCATTAAGGATAGATATCCGCTGTCAGTGAATGGAATACGAACCTGGGATATCCAGGTGGTGCAGCTTCTTATTTCTAATGAGGAGCGGAGTGGACTCCTCGGCTGTGAACGTGGGTCCCTCTGAATAAATTGGTAAGTCACTCAATATAAAATTAATTTTGTTCTAATGGGTGTCTATACAAGTGATTTCTAATTATTGGTAAATTGCGTTAAAATGAGTCAAATTCGTAAAAGTACGACTCTCCACTTCTGATATGGAGAGTTTCAACTGGAAACATTCGAATGTTTTTCATGGACTGACTACTTTCGTTATATGAATACTTTCATTCGACTGAAAACATTCGACTATTCAGTTGATAGTTTGAAGGAACTATCGCCCAACTAATCGATAGTGCCCATCTCTAGATTAACTGTTGTGAGATTCAAATGAAAAGGAAGGAGAGGGGGGAGGAGAAGGAGGGGAATTAAGGCGGGGCTGAAGGATGTGGAAAAAAGGATGGCTGTTGAGGAAAGGTGCTGTGAATATTATGAAAAACTGAATTATGACTTGTTGGTTTGATGTTACTGAACATGGGAATTAGAAGGTCAAAAAGGACATTTGGCTTTTCTGAAATTTCATTAGGTTGAAATACTGAACTAGGTGTATAAAGCAGCTTTTGGTAATTTTAAGGAGGGGTCCTTTGGTGATGAATTTCTGAATTTTAGTATCTTGTTTTATGCCTAGTATATTACTACATTAATTTAATAATTATATTGTAATTACAATTCAATACAGATCAGAACCATGAAGTTTATAACCTATGAATTAATACAGTACAGCAAAACTTACAATTAGCAAAAAAAAAAAAAAAAAAAAAAAAAAAATCACTGTAAACACGGTTCATTTATTTTTTTCAACAGTCAAGGTGATTTTTCTGCACATATTGCTGTTTAGCTGCTCGAATTTTCACACCAAGCACATCAGATTAATTTTGCCGTAGAGCAAATTGCTGTAGTTCATTTAAACTCTTGATATCATCTTGATAAGTCTTTAACCTACACTCTTCTTTCAACTCAGTGCCATATTCTTCTTCATCTTCTTCTTCGTCGTCTTTGTCGTCATCGTCCTCCTCCTCCTCCTCTGCCTCCTGTTCTCCTTTCTGACTGTCTGTAAATTTCTTAATTAAGCCTTCTATATCCAATGTGTCTGTTCCATGTTTCACATCACCATCTATGTTTACACAGTCCACAGCACTGCAACTGATGAAAGCAGCTTCATTAATCTAGTTTTGTAATTCTTGTTTTTCATCCTCATTTTCCTCACTATCAATCAGTGGCGGCCCATGGCCAAATTATCTGGCAGAGCACAACTTATAAAATAATATGGACAGTCAAGTAGAAACTTAAGGTATCGGTTGAAAAATATAACACTAATGTGCATGTGAATAAATACACTAACAACTGACTTGTAGATCAGCTTATCCTGTTTACAGCTGGTACCAGTTAGACATTAACACCAAGGAAAAAGACAGTGAAAGGTGGGGTCAAAGGAACCGGGACACAAACCCGTGACCTCTCCATTTCCGGTCAAGTGTTATTTCACTGAGCTAAATGGCCAGGGATAAGCTGATCCACATTTCATTTATAACCTGTTCCCCTACAAGTCAAGCAATAATGAATACACTAACCTTCTTATTTATAGATGAAGTCCATTCTTTGATCCTTTGCTTGAGCAAATACTTTGATAACTCGCTGGTTGAAGTCGGGAATCGAACGTACCATTTTACTTTCAATTGAAAGCATCGCCAGGGCCGTTGGTCTTTGGCTTATCGTATTCCTCAAGAAGGTCTTTATTCGATTTAGAGTAGAGAAACACCTTTCACTATCCACTGTCGACATCGGGATTGCAACAATGATGCCCAGTAACCTAACGCATTGTTGCGCAGGTAATGTTGCAAATGCGCCGCAGCACCATATGCCGCATGCACGTCTACCCTGGAATATAACACTTCAAGTTCAGTCCTGAGCCTGGCTTTGTTCACTTTCGGGTACGTGTTTACGGTTGACACGAAATCTTTTTCCGGAAAGCGAGTACAAAATTCTCCAAAATTTGATACCCGAAAAAGGTTGGTAGCTGCTAAATGGCCTGTGAAACGAAATCTTTCTTCTGCATGTAGTAAAATAGTATCACATGTTTCCAAAGCAGTGATTTGTTTTCCTTGCTGGAAAGTTCGCTGTCGCTTAGGAGGAACTGGAGCTTCGTAGTCATCGGTTTCCTCTAAATCAGAGCGAATGCTTCTGATGTTAAGAACAAAGTTCGCTAGGAATTCAGATACCAAGACAGGGTCAATATTACGCATCTGAACAGTATATCAACATGAGGCATCACTCTATGGAAGAAATTCAGCCAATATATGAAGTCAGCGTCTTTCAGTAATCTGATAAATCCAGAAGCTCGTCCTACAGTGTTTTGATCAATCAGGATGTCTCTGTTTTCAAACACTGTATTGACAATGCGTGTCTAAAAGTTCCAACGCGTTGGAGCTGCTTTTGGCAAATGGGGCATTACAACTGTATCTAGTAGTTCGGTGCGTTTACTAGAGCGACTGAAAAAGGAGGAAATTCCCTGAATATCACTGAAAAATATCTTCACTTCTTTTATATCGGACGTGGCTTTCTGCATAATCGAATTTCCTACATGAGCATAACAATGAACAAAATTAGCTTCATTATATACTTCCTTTATGCATGCTTGTATACCAGTCTGCGCACCGCTCATTACACTAGCCCCATCAAATGTTTGACAAAGTTTTTTCAGGGGTTTTGTCAATACCAAACTTACTTAGTCCACTAAAAATCACAGAGCTTATACCTTCAGCTGTATGACTGGATGCCAGAAAGAAACCCCAAAACCGCTCATGTATTTTGCCATTTATATGATAGCGAAAGATAAGCACCACCTGCATTTTCGTTGCAATGTCGGTTGTTTCATCTGCTTGGATGGCTAAGTAATTAGCAGCACTAATTTCTATCATTATAAAAGTATGACATACTTCGAGCATAGCATCTAGTATATCGTTCTATATCATCTTCGACGTACCCTTAGAAACTGTTGCAGATACTAAATGTTCTTTCATTGCAATATCCAAGCTAGCTACAATGTCGACTAAACCGCGAAATATTCCAGAATTGTTTGAATTGGTTGATTCATCATGGCCGCGGAGTGCAAGTTCAAACACACCGCAGAATTTTACACACTCAATCAGACGAGATAAAATATATCAATTTTTGTCGACTTGTTCATGCTGTTTACGAAGTGAAAGTCTGTACCCACTATCAAGTTGCATCCTTATGTCATCTACAACTGCGAGATCCATTTCGTTGTTTAAATGTTTTTTGATTCACTGTGTTTTTTCAGTTTTTCGTTCAAATGCTTTAAATCTTTTACACCTGTTGTGCTCCATGCATCTTTACCACTGAATAGAATGCAAGGAAAGCAAAAAAAAATTAATTTCTCTCTTCGCATACACATAACCATTTCGCTTTAGCATACATACCACTATTAAATTTTCTGTTGAAATTCCTGTTTTTTCCTTTCGTCTGCTGCACAATAATCATATCAGGTCGCGGTGGTCCTAAACTCTTAGCACGAACTCTGGTCTCAAAATTTAATTGCTTTCCAATTAACTCACTGACTTTATTCGTTTTGAAATAAACAAGCACACAAATACACAAAATATAACACTGAAGAGAATTCACATCACACCCAGTGTTATTGTAACTAACTTATTAGTAGCACCTCGAGCAAAAGAGAACGCATGTAAGTGCCGGAACACAATGTTACTGTTGCTAATTATTCGTCACTTGGTTATTTGATATAACTTATATCAGATATAGATACACGGTAACCTCATGTAAGATAACTTATTTTAATAATTCAAACATCTGAAAACAACTAAATCCCTGCAGGAGCAATATGAACGCATTTTTTAAATAAACACAAGACTAAAATATGATTAGCTTTACTTTAGTTACAGCATTGGTAAATTGGCTACACTGATGTTTGCAAAGCGTGGATATTTCTCGTGATCAGGTATTTGCTCCATGTGCATGCATTGCAGAAGGCCTCAAGGATCTGAGTGGCCAACCAGAAGCCCTCCCCCCGTCGCCCGATCCCCACACAAGCCCACAACTGTCATGGACGTTCACCATCTTCAAATACTGTGTTCTAATGTACAGGCGCGTTGTTTGGGCACAAGACGGTCTAGTGCCCAGAGCTCCACAGTTAGCCTGCTACTCGCCTCACCAAGGCTCCTGTAGTCATTGTCGCGCTGACAGCAACAGCTTGTCTCTTTAAATACAAAAGGTATCATCTCTTCGTGCTTAAAGACATGGTGGGTTTAAATACCTACCAAAATCCATAATCCAGTTAAGAATATAACATTTTGTCGTGATAATATTTGTAGAAATAATTCGGCTGTAGCCCAACTAAATTATAAATTATTTATTGAAATTCTGAGTGCAAAAACTTGAAAGGGCACGTGCCCCTGTGCCACTAAGGGCCCTCCGCCACTGCTATCAATAACTTTTCTTGTTGAAAACTCTGCCTTTCCTAAACAATTTGTCACTGTTTATGGTAACAACTTCTTTACACCTTGGCTTACACAAAATACACATCTAGCAGAGAGACAGTTTTAGTTAGTTCAGAGGCATAGAATTCATGTTGGTGAACAACGATTACATTAACAGTTTACTATATGTGTTTACTATACCGCATTTTACAGTAACATTCTGAATGAAGCCCTGGTCCATTGGTTAAGTAACGCTTGTGGTGTTTGGAGGAGACCAAGCAAGTGGTACATTGGAAAGTTCAATATGTTGCCTTATCCAAATAAAAGCAAAACATGTCAGTTTTGCCTTTTCATTCTTCCATTAAGTGCTGTTATCAATTCTTCTGTGATCTGTGACGTCATCCATGCCTTTTTGTTGAATCTCCAATCAAAGCGTAGGTTCCTTAGGTCAATGTTTTTGAAGCATCATGGGTTAGCAGCCTTAGTGATCACTAAGGGTTTGTCCATTTCACCTGATATAAAACCACATTTAAAAAACGTCCATCTTTCCTTGGACAATTGAAGGGCATGGCCAAACCACGGGACAAGCGCCAATTTGAGCAAAGTAGAAATTTCAGTGGAACATCGAGATTGAGGCCTCTTCTAATGTGATTCATGGTCAGTTAAAAGAGAAATCCACTAGAAAGTGAGGCAGGCTCAATTTAGTTGAATGAGCCGTATTTTATGTCTGGTGGAACAATGGGACACGTACCAATAAAAGCACTGTTGCTTCGTGCAGTCCCCACAAACCAGTATGGGCTTTCCTTCCTCCCAAGTCTAACACGTTTCTTTGTACTTTCTCAACCTTTTATTCAAATCATTCCTGTTTGGTGCCTAGGTATGTTGGATACCATGAAACTATCACAAAATGATGAAAGTCCACTACATAAAACATGTAAAAGGCCTTAAGAATGGACTTGTAATAAAAAGAAACGATTGCAGGATTCTCAGCAATCATACGTTTCGATGAGACGTGTTGAAGTTTCTGCTAAAATTGCGCCGACTATGGTAAGTTGTTCTACTTATTAATTATTTTCATGGCTGTGTGGTATACGGTACATCTAATTTAAGAACCCATAAACTCAATGGTTGCTTACGTACTTAACTAAAAACCATCCTTACATAACTATATTATTTCTTCGATTATACACACACAGATTAAGCTACATCCCTCGCATTAGCAGAGGTGAACACGTACAAAGAAATCATAAGTTATATTTGTCTTATCATACGACACTTCATGAGGCACAAATTTTTCATTAAAATAAATGAAAGGTTTCACAATCTAGTAGTTTAGAAATCCATTCAGCGATGGCCTCACTACTGGCATCACTCAATTCGCTACAAAGTTTGTTAAAATCTATCTTATGACTTCTGCGGAAACTCTGCAATCATCCACTAAATGCTTTAAATTCAGTCCTACCTAGTTTTTCAGCCACGTTTTTAGCGTATTCTTGTAACATAGGATCCAAAATGCGATAATAATTTTCCCCTGGCACTAACAAACAACACCCACACTATTTCATTAATGTCTTAGTTTTCGGTTTTCTTACGTTTTCTCTTCATTTTTTCATTAGCACAGTTTTTCCACTCCTTCAAGATTTCCATTTTCTTTAAAATTATGTATACTTGAGTTTTACCTACATTGAACATCTTCACAATCTGCATTACACTCGGTCTATCTCGTTCAATACCATGAATCACTTTTACTCTTGTATTAAGATCAAGCACAACTCTTATTTTCGAAGCCATAATTACTACTGCCGAACTATGTCAATAATGTAAGTGTGGAAGTGCTCAGTTAAAAGCCGAATTCTAAGCTGATTGACAAGGGCCAATATAAAGACAGGCATTTGACAGCTCATTAAAGTGAGAACTGAGAAAGGCTTGGACAACAGTAAACAGGCAATTAGCAGTATACTTTAACGTGCAAGTTGGACAACAAAAGAACAAAGACCTATTTGACCATTCCTTGTTAACTACAGAATGAACTATTACAGCAGACACGGCTGAATTCCATAGGGTGCCTGAAAATTGTCTAAACACTGCATTCCAGAACTTGGAAATTTTCTGGTAAAATGCATATTTTGATTTCCATTGTCCACATAACACATTTTCAGTTTAATGCAGGAAATTGAAGAAGTTTTTCATCCCTAAATTCACAGGACTGTCAAATATTTCTGTTTAAGACAAGTTTCCGTTTAATCACGGGTACGTTGAGGCCAGTTTTACTATAGTACGAATAAAATAATCTAACGTAGTAACATTATAATAGGATATCATATATAAATATATAAAATGCACAGTGTACTTGCTTAACACAGATATAAACATTAAATCTGAGTCAATGTACATAGCAGTAATTCTAAAATAATTTAATCTAAAAGAACCATATTTATTAATTAAAAGAATGTGTGAAAAATATTTAAATTTGAAGAAGATACCAAAATGTCACCTCCAATGTAGACGTGTTGAGAAGGAAAAGTAAGAATAGGAAGAAGATGATCTATGAAAGGAAGAATGAAATGATGATGAAGAGGAAGTAGGGAAAGTTTGGAGGTCACAACTAGACGATTCATTCATGCTTTCACCGGGCGAGTTGGCCGTGCGCGTAGAGGCGCGCGGCAGTGAGCTTGCATCCGGGAGGTAGTAGGTTCGAATCCCACTATCGGCAGCCCTGAAGATGGTTTTCCTTGGTTTCCCATTTTCACACCAGGCAAATGCTGGGGCTGTACCTTAATTAAGGCCACGGCCGCTTCCTTCCAACTCCTAGCCTTTCCTATCCCATCGTCGCCATAAGACCTATCTGTGTCGGTGCGACGTAAAGCCCCTAGCATTCATGCTTTCATAGTACTGTATTTGAAATAGGTACCGTATGTTTAAAATCTGAGTTGCTAGACATGCCTCTAACATCCACTGGCAGGAGATTCCAACATCAGGCTACAGTAACGATGAATGGTTTAATGTAGACTGTAATTTTGTGTATGGAAAGTGATAACTTTGTGGGATTGGATATTTTTGTTATGGTCTGGGGAGAGGAGTTTGATACGATCAAAGAGATGGCTTTAAGAATATTATACAAAAAGCAACGAGTGCAAAATGTGCAGCGGTCTTGAGAAGAAGTAAAGGGAACTGCCTACCTGCCTTACATTCACAACACCACAAACCAAACTGCCAAGGTCCTCCGCAAAACACAAAATAAAAACAGTGTTTGGCATGCACTAAAATTGCTCACAGTCTGAGTAAAACCAAGCACAAATTGTTCACACTTTTACATCCTGCGGTATACAAAATTCCCTGTACTTGCAGCAAGGTATACATTGGCCAAACATGCCGGTCCATTGGCACTCGTATCAAGGAACATGAACAAAATATTCGTCTCAACCACCCAGACAAATAAGCAATAGCTGAGCACGCTCTATTGTTGGGTCATGATGCTCGAGCTTTTATCCACATTAGACACTACAGGTCCAGGATTATACGGGAAGCTGTGGAAATACGAAGAAATCTTAACAATTTAAACAGGGACACTGGCTATCAATTAAATAATACGTGGTTGCCAGCCATTAAGGATTTACATAGGTAGTTCCGTTCCTTGTCCCTTCTCTACTGTCATTTCTTTTCGGTGTTTTCTAAATCCGTAAGACGCAGAGCAAAGTTCTCTGCAAAACATAAAGAATTTCACTTTATTTTCTTGACTTGGCATAAGCCCAAAAGCCTATATCATGTCCATAAGTGCATCAATGGCAACAAATGTATACCTTTCTGCAAGTACAGGGAAAATTTATAATGTCCAATAACGGACCATTATATTGGTATTATAAATTTACTCATTCAGGACAAATATTTTAAATTCCCTATGGGAATCAACAACTGTATTATCTGATGTCCAGGCAGGCATCAATTTTTGGAAATGAGACATAGCTCTCATAGTGCATTGGCACTGCTGGTGGCTTCAAGTAGCCTATGCAGTGGCCTCCACGGTATGCACTAGCCTTGCGTCTTGGGTGGTGTGCTAAGTTCCAACTGATGAGCCTAACTTAGCACACGAGGGCGAAACGCAGGCAACCAAGAATGAGTTAGCTGGAAAATTTATAATGTCCAATAACGGACCATTATATTGGTATTATCAATGAGGTTTTGTCGGTTTCAAAATGGCGGCCAAATTCGGATTCACACGCGTCGCACATGGTCGAGTGTAACCTCCAAGAGTGCTTAATAATCCACTGCTCCAAAATAAAAGGCTTCTCCTACCATCTGTTTTAAAAAAAGAGTGTAATCTGCAATAATACTTTGATACTTTTATTTTTGTTGTCTGGTGTTTATCACACCTTTCATTGCACTGTTGTTATTTTATAATCCCCAGCAGGAAAGGTTTCCATATTTGTTCTCTCATGTTTTCACGCCTTTTAATATTCTCCTCTCATCTTTAGAAATGGTAGATATAGTTTTCATTGTACCTGTGGATACATGACATAAAATGCTGTCATGTTGGAAAAATCATATCTAGTGTTTCCATATCCCTGTTGGATAGTTTTTATTTGTGTATTCAGTAGTAAGTTTTCTTGCTTAACACATTGCTGTCCGGCCCATCTGACGTATAACTGGCCCCTGTGGCCGGAAGGTTTTGGCAGAGACATGGAGTTATTACAGGGTATCATAATTTAATAATTTTAGGTTCATTCACAGTTATATCTGTCCACTTTAAAAATTTTTGGTGAGATTTTATATTTCGGTTCATTCTGGTATTGATATCTGTTTGATTCCTCCACCACATACGCCAACAAATCATTACAAATGAACAACTTGACATCATAACCTATATTTTCTGGTTCACTCGGCGAAATTTTAACGCCAGGCGTCCACGGGAAAGACTCCAAAAACAGTATAATATCCTGTTAGGACACACACTGCCAGAAATAGGGAAAATATTATCAACAGTACCTACATCTAAGACCATCTTTGCTATCTGAAACATCAGGTTATTGCTCACATGGTGCAATAAATGTGTCATTCAACGCATCACTTCCACATAAATGCATGACACTAGCACTAGAATTATCATTAGACAATTCATCTTCACTCTCCTCACAATCACGGGAAACATATGACAAATTATCAGCGTATAATTCATGTATAATATCACCAGAAGTCAGTCCACTGTTTTTGTTTACCGGGGCTGCCATTTTTGTTTACTAGCATTGATGGATACACGGAAGATATTCGAAGGAAAAAACAAATGCAACTGACGCACTAAAACAGGCAAAACCAGTACTAAAAGAAGCGTAGTTTTTCTACCATTTAGGCACATCAACGATAATCTCCAAATAGTTCCTCAATAACCGTTAGATGGCATCAGAAGACAGACTTGCACAAACACGTATTTATACGTGATCGGCTGCAGAGCACCGTGCTTGGAAACACGTATTGATACGTGAGCGGACAGCATTGTGTTAACACAATATTTTTCCATGTCACCTGAAAAAAAGTCTTAATGAGGTTTTACTGTACACAATTTAATCAAAATATTAACTAATATATGCATTACACTGACTTTTTCTTTCTCTTTTACAATTTGTTTTACGTCGCACCAACACAGGTAGGTCTTATGGCGACAATGGGTTAGGAAAGGCCGAGTTGGAAGGAAGTGGCCGTAGCCTTAATTGAGGTACATCCCCAGCATTTGCCTGGTGTGCAAATGGGAAACCACGGAAAATTATATACAGGGCTGCTGACAGTGAGGTCTGAACCCACTATCTCCCAGATGCAAGCTCACAGCTGCGAGTCCCTAACCACACGGCCAGCTTGCCCGGTATTACACTGTTATTACATTATGCAACCAATGAATGCAATAATTCAATTAATCTCATTTCAACTCCTGAATTCTCAGTTTTGCCTGTGGTAGTACCAATCTGGCAACTACATGACTGCACACCACTTACACTGTACTGCATTCTACGGTAGACACACACTATACAGACGAATCCAAGAGCCAGTACCATTCAAGTCGGTGGGGGGAAACTAGTTAGGACTAAAAGCTTCAGGTAACCTGGCTGCAGAGTGACGACAGCATCAACATTGAAATCCAAGCAAGTATAAATGCAACCAGGATGGGATGGATGGAGGTCACAGTATCACTTCGCCTAAACTGAAAGATATACAGGACAGTGGTATGGTCAGTAGCACTATGTGGAGATGAAAACAATGAGCCAACAGAATCACTGAACATCGGTTGCACATCACAGAAATGAAAATGCTTTGTTTGATGATTGGCATTTCCCGTAACAGACAAGCTAGGAATTACACAATTCAACAACAAATGGGGTACTGCAGCTACTGTGGAAGAAGAAATGACAGATGCGCCTCCAGAAGTACAGCCATGAGCAGTGTCTACCCATGCGGTCTTGATCCACCTACATAATTAGTCCTACATCAGGCCTCTTCACTCGTCCAGTTGGTGTTGACGCGTGATCACCATCAGACATCCATTCGGTGTACAACTGTCTCATTGCAGTTTTGAAAGGCTGGTACACGCACACATCCAACAGCTGTAGAATAGAAGTGAGTCCTCCAGGAATTATTGCCAGATCGGTTTTTCCTTTCCTCATCATCTCTTGTACGGCATCAGTTGTACGTCCTCGGTAACTGTCCAACACAAGCATGTTCTGTTTTTGTAACAAAGCTCCCGGACGACGATGCCAAAAGCACTTCACCCAGTCCTCAACTAACGCACTGGCCATCCAGCCAGATTCATGTGTTCTAACAATAACACCGGAGGGTAAGTTTCCTTTCGGAAATGTTTTCCTTTTCAGAACCACATATGGAGTTTGGTTCCATCTGCTAATACGCACAACATTACCGTGCATCGTTGCTTTTCTTTACATCTTGTTCTGATGGTTACACTTTTAGAACCCTTGATATTCACTGTATTTTCCAACGGCGTTTCAAAATAGACAGATGTCTGATTAGCATTCCCAATTTGCGACTGGCAAATAAGAATTTTGCTTCCTCAAATGAATAATGTGATTCTGAAAGGCCATTAATTTTTCTTCATACGCCCCAGGGAGACGTTGTGAAATAGACATACATCTCCGAATGCACAATCCCTTTCTCCGATAAAAGTTTCGGATCCATCCACGGCTTGCAGTAAAACCCCGTGTTTTGAGTTCTTTTGAGATTTCTAGTGCTTTCAATTGACATATTTCACTAGAAACACCATATCCTAACTCACGTTTTTGTGGAGTTGTGCTTCAATTTCCAGAAACACTGCGCTCACCCCGCGGAATGCTCTGCGTCGCCGTTACTTTTTAGAACGTTTTCCTTCTTCTTCCACCAATCATGAATACATGAATCATCAATATCATACTTTCTGCCAATGGAACGATTTCGGTATATTTCAGCTTCGCTTACAACTTCAAGTTTCTCGCGCACAGTAAATGACCGCAGACACCGTTCTGAATCCATCACTTACTATCGAGATAGCACTTTCACGGGACAGATACGGAACTCGAATGTGAGCGAGGTAGACTTCTGTAACCAACAGTCTCCACTCTCGCAAAGTACAATATCCCGTGAGATCAGTTATTCGCGCACCCAGCATGCCAGCAACACTTGCGAAACAAACGACGATTGAGCATCCGCAGCAGTGGCTGTCATATTTATCGCATATTTACCCATATTCTTTGATTTACCGTATTTCATTACCTTACATTTCGCGTTTACATGCCAAGGTAACCGTATTGAGAAAATATCGATCTTGTTTTCTAGAACGCAACTAAAATACCAATATAAACGGTCCGATATTGGACATTATAAATTTTCCACCTAACTCATTCCTGGTTGCCAGCGTTTCATCCCCGTGTGCTAAGGAATGAGTTAGCTGGATAATGTCCAATAACAGGCCGTTTATATTGGTATTATAAATTTACTCATTCGGGACAAATATTTCAGGTTCCCTATGGGAATCAACATCTATATCAACGCAACTAAAACACAATAAGACCTGAATGCCCGTTTACATGTGGTATATTGAGTACGGTAACCGCATTCAAATCTATTTCAATACTCCATGTAAATGTAGTAAACATTTACAAGAATGAACAGCTTGAATACGACCCTCATCCACGAGTTAGAACCAATATTTTAGGGAAAAAAGTGCGGGTGGTATTAGGGATTATACGGTATATGTGCATCATTTTGCATATCTTGGATTTTGTGTTTTCCAGTTTCATCTCATATTTTACGTTGTTAGAATTTTGATATTGCTCATGAAATAAAAACTCCACCATTTTCAAGTCTCAATTTCTTTTTCTTATCAAGTCTCACAGAAAAGTTAATGTTACCACCTGAATCTGTGATTTATTAGCTTTCCAATGATATGCAACAGTGCCATGGAAGATCGTTCACCACAGGATGAAAATAAAAATCCACTTGGTAGGGAAATATCACACAAAATGGCTGCCAATACAGAATTTAACATTCCCATTCTAGGGTTAAGGTATTGCCCCCGTTTGCCTGCTTTGAATAAGTTCTTCACACCACCCTATCCTGAGCCAATCTCTTCATCACTAAACTGGGTTTTTTTTTTTTACTTTTTTTGCTTTTTGTTATACAATTTGCTTTACGTCGCACCGACACAGAGAGGTCTTAAGGCGATGATGGGATAGGAAACGGCTAGGAGTGGGAAGGAAGTGGTCATGGCCTTAATTAAGGTACAGCCCCAGCATTTGCCTGGTGTGAAAATGGGGAAACCACGGAAAACCATCTTCAGGGCTGCAGACAGTGGGGTTCGATCCCACTATCTCCCGGATGCAAGCTCACAGCTGCGTGTCCCTAACCGCACGGCCAACTTGCCCAGTACTAAACTACCGTATTACAAGATCCTACATCATTCCTAATCTACTAGTCATACCAGTCCTGTTGTCTCTCTTGGTCATTTTTATTCTCCAAAACTAAATGAACAGGCCCTGCATGTCCCAGAATGTAACCAACAAACTTATCTTTCTTCTGTGTCAATTATCGTCAATTCATTCTCTTCACATCTACTCATTTCAATACATCTTCTTTGTATTCCGATCGACCTATCTCCCCTTAAGCATTCTTCTACAACATCACATTTTTAAGGCCTATATTCTCTTTCTTTCTGCAGCAGCCGCTGAGCATGTTTCGCTCCCATTTAGTACCACATTCCACACAAATACTTTCAGAAACAACAGTCTGACATTATTTAGGTTTGTGGTGAGTACACTTTTCTTTCACATGAAGGAATTTTTGATAATGCCAACCTACATTTTAAGTCCTGCTTCCTTCTTCCATCATTGTTACCGTATTTTAAGGCATAATCGTCGCACTTTTTATACCAAAATTTTCGAAAAAAATTGTAGGGTGCGACCATTATACGATGAATATTTAATACCAGTATTTGTATTACTCAAAAAATGTATTTATAACTAAATTGTATTTGATACAAATTTAAGATGCACGCAATACTCGCGTTTATACATCAAAATAATTAAAATAGTCTAAAACAAAATTCATAATTTTTCGCAACAATTCGGCGAACGTTTTTCCAACCTGAAAATAAAAATGAACGTATTAAGTTAATTTGTCATTAATTTGAGTATTAAAGTTAAAATATTACACTTGCAAAAAATTATCGCTTTGTTGTGAAATGCGGACTTACCGGTACGCAATTTATTCCAAATCTTCGGTGTCGCTATCGCAGGTTTCGCTATCTGATGCGCCGTCCTCGCCTCTGTTAATACCAATATCAGATTCTTCGTCTCCCTGCCACACTGCGTCATCTTCGGAACCGTCTAGTGCATTCGAAATCCCAGTCCTTTTGAAGCTCTTGGAGACTAGTTCAGGTGGTATAAGATCCCAACTCTTCTTCACCCACGAGCATAACAAGTCCAAGGGTGGACGCCTGATATTTCTGGCGGGCATCAATTGCTGATCGCCGCTCATCATCCACTCGTTGTAAAATCGACGTAAGTGGTCTTTAAAGGGTTTATTAACACATACGTCTAGTGGCTGCAAAGCAGATGTTAGGCCACCAGGAATGACTATCTGTCGTGTATGATGTAAGACGGCAACTTTCTCCCGTCAGCTGTAATGGCTAGCATTGCCGTGCATCGCAACTTCTCACTACCGCTGGTTTTCATTAATACACTCCGTGATCGTTTTAGCGCAATAGTGCTGTTGCGAGGCATATCAAAAAAGATTGGAGTCTGATCGGCATTACCGATTTGAGAAAGCAAGTACGAAGTTTCCTTGCGCAAACGTATGACAAATCGGTGAAAATTTACAATCTTGTCCGTGTAATCAGCAGGCAACTTTTGGCTTAGTGTTGTTCTCCTTCGCACTGACAGATTGTGTCGTCGCATGAACCCCTTAATCCACCCACGAGTCGCCTTAAACTGAGTTACCGATATGTTGTGTTTGCGCGCTACCTCCTGTACCTTAATTTGTAACATTTCATATGATACACTGCAGCCATTGTTACGTATTTCACTGACGTACCTAAACACTTCTTCGTCAATTATAGGAAACTTCCCTGTTTTAGGACCTCTAAACGCGCGTCTAGAAGGGTTTGTGCTTTTTAGCTTGTTTTTTACTTTCCGCCAGTCACGCACCAACTTTTCACTCACAGAAAATTTTCTTTCTGCAGCTCTGTTCCCGTGCTGTTTAGCGAAAGCAATTACACTTAGCTTGAAGCCCGCAGAATAGTTTCTATATTTACCCATAATCGCTTATAAATGCTTCACACGTTAATATTTTGCGATATAAATGACTTTCCGTAATTGTTCACTATTAAAACAAATTATTTCTGCAAACACCCAAAACACAAATTAAAAACTTAAATTCTCACGCACACATGTCTACAGTAATCACGTAAATCTGAAACAAATAAATGCATCTGTGATCTGTCCATTCCAGAGCAGCCAATACTGTTAGGCAGCAAGGAAGCATGCAACAATTTATCAGTTTAGCTCGTTGGTTGCGACACACTACTGCGCTTGCGCAAAGCTCGCAAACCGGAGCTCTAGCTAGCGCGGTGTAGATCTACTGTGTAGTTGACTGTATTCTGAGACGTCAGTAACAAACATTCATTTTTTTCAATTTCTTTTAAACATACGGTAATTAGGTTAATATTTCTTCCCAGTTATTGATGATTTTACATTACATTACTGACGAGTTTATAAAATAAAACTTTAATAGCATTGGATAATAATTATCTTGACTGCTTGGATAAAAGTTTTCATCCCATGCCCGGACACTTATGACGTAGTAGTAAGATAAGAGTCTAGCGATAGCGATGACAACTGAGACATCGTAAATAATTCGGCTGAATAATTCCGTGGAAATCTGCGTTATCGTCTTGGATTTCACTTCGTGCGCAATAACACAGGGGCCGGCCCCATGGTGTAGGGGTAGCGTGCTTGCCTCTTACACGGAGGCCTCGGGTTCAATTCACGGCCGGGTCAAGGAATTTTACCTGTATCTGAGGGCTGGTTCGAGGTCCATTCAACCTACCTAGCCGGTATTTCCTGGCGACGTTGCCGATAAGCGATAACTTACAGCCTTACGTATTTCAAATGGGAACTCATAATATGTAGGTGGTGAATAAATAGTACACTGTCTCGCGACCACGTTGTCAAACTGCCGATAGCCTACCGGTAAGCATAATATGTAGGTGGTGAATAAATAGTACACTGTCTCGCGACCACGTTGTCAAACTGCCGATAGC